>NW_026651374.1:180323-284077 GCF_014773155.1 Arachis stenosperma
GGGTCGAAGCATCTGGTTGCCCGGTGGTTAAATGCTGTTAATGAAAATACTAATTCATTATTTTTAACAATAGGTCCTGGAGACTTTTTGGTTCATCATGCTATTGCTCTGGGTTTACATACAACTACATTGATCTTAGTAAAAGGGCTTTAGATGCACGCGGTTCCAAGTTAATGCCAGATAAAAAGGATTTCGGTTATAGTTTTCCGTGCGATGGCCCGGGACGAGGGGGGTACTTGTGATATTCGGCATGGGACGCATTTTATTTGGATGTTAAATACTATTGGATGGGTTACTTTTATTGGCATTGGAAGCACATCACATTGTGGCAGGGTAACGTTTAATGAATCGTCCACTTATTGATGGGTGGCTGAGAGATTATTTATGGTTAAACTCTTCACAACAACTCAATGATATAACCCCTTTGGTATGAATAGTTTATCGGTCTGGGCATGGATGTTCTTATTCGGACACATTTGGCATGGTGCTAGAATCTTGTTCAGAGGTGTTTTTGCTGGTAGTGACCCAGATTTTCAAGTATATAAAAAAACATTTCTCCAAAAGATTTTTCATTACTACTACATAAAGCACTACATTACATAAACAACCACATATGCCTTTACTAGAGCTTTAAAAGCATTAGGCCAACTACATTACTTAACTTATTTTCGAAACATAAAGATAGGCCTTAACAAGTAGAAAGTCACTATTTTTAGAATTTTTTTTCTAGTGGTTTTCGGGACACCGAAGGTGGCAACCCGCACAACGAGTTCTTCCTTCTCCGTCCGCAGCGCTTGCAGCCTCCTCTCCAAATCGCTTATGTCCTCTCTGGCAGCGGCAATGCGCGCTTCTTTTCTTGCAGGATCCTGTGTTCTAACACTTAGCAAAAGCGCGTTTAGCGTTCTACGGCGCCCTTGAATTGCATTTTGCAGGTTACTCATTTGGACATCAATTTGAGAAATCCTGTTTATATCAGCTATATCCATACGTGCTATTACTCAATTTCTTTGCTTTGATATTTGATGAAGTGAAGAGAGCCTCTATTTATAGAGTGGTAGAGTAATCTCGCCATGCGTCACCGAATTGGATGGCAGGCACAATTCTGACTAGTTCTCCGCACTTTTATGCAGTTGAATACTATCATGCCTATTTAGTGAAAAACTGGCTGGCTCTGGCTACCAAAATCACCTGCCTGTATGAACAAACAAACCTTGCACAACCAGCTTACGTAGAAAAGATTCCATATCTATGCCAATAGACTCGTGACATCCATGTACTGAGTCGTCAAATGAGCCAGCCCAAGCTTATACGCATTGGCCCACAGGGTGCCCCACCCCAATAGGCCCCGAATGAAAGACCAAGCCTACATGAACCATCCAAGAAAGTCCTACAAATGAAGACTTGTGCTTTGGCCCTTCTGTGGGCTTTCATGCTTATCAAAAATGTAATCATTTTAAGGGTTGGGATGTATTTTACGTGAAACTTAATCTATTTCCCACATTCTCAAGATCCTGATCCAGCCTTCTCGCTAACGCTCAACTCGCATCGCATCCTACCTTAGGCTATCGAGCTTCGCAGGAGATTGCCTTTCACCGAAAGCATAAGGGAATGTGACTAATCTCCGGGAATGGGCGGGGAGGCTGAGGGAGGACATAAATCTCCTTAAGCCGCTCATATAGGAGTACCTTCAAGGATGAATGTAGGACAGATTTTTGAATGTTCATTGGGTTAGCAGGGAGCCTGCTAGACAGGCATATCGAATAGCGCTCTTTGGAAGGGTTAACCTCTTTGTATATAAGCAGTCAAACAAGATCGGATTGAATCTAGCCTGACAAGCAAGCAATGGGAGTTCGAACCTCCCTCGATCTATTCTATGGTGATTAAAGCGCGTGTTTACCTTTTGAAAATCTCCTAAGCATGAAAATTTCCTTAACTCAGAGAATGCTTTGGTACAGAATAAGCTGTTGGTTTAAATCAATGAATCTGTGTCTAAAGTTCATTCCAAGCTAGACAATGTCCATGAAAAGGTAACCCAACACTCAAGGTTAGAGATTATCTCTGCTCTCGAGTATCGACTGGCTACTATCTGGGAGGAACTTCAATAAAAGAAGAAGCGAGGCAGAAAACTTAAAGTTAATGAGAGACGCCATGCTCGCAAATGAGCAACCCGATCGGCAGTTCTTTTATGCGATAAGACGGGACTGGGCCGGTTTAAAACTCGAAGTCGTAATTAGGCCTGCCGTTCTTAAAGAGAAGAATGACGAAAAAGAGGATTTGACATAAAGAGAGGTCAAGTAAGAAGGAAGGAGATGAATGGAAAACAGCATTGAAAACCAAATTCAGCCTCTGTCAGAGGTTTTCCTAAATCAAGAAAGGGGCGCATCGGTAAAGACATTACATTACAGCTAACCGAACTGCGTAACCAAAGCGACTCCTTGACGGAAGAGGGGGATCCTATTCCCCGATGTTCCTGTTCTTAAAACTCCATTCCCTGCGCCAGTACTTACTTCCTGCCTCTAGTTCGAACTTCTAGTACGACAAGACAAGTTGTGGTTATAATAATTATTGTAGTCTAAGTAAGAATCGATTCAAGAGGTCTCCAAGCAATCGCAGCTACTTTCTCTTCCACTGCCTTCTCTAAACCAGCAACAACGGATACGAGAAGAGCTGCAGCGGCTAGGCTTATAGCGCTTACGAGAGCAGCCTATGAGGATTCCCTTTCTATCAAGGCATGATCTTCCTTTTCTTTATCTCACTTCCTTCCTCAACACGGATTCATGGGAAGGGGAAAAGATCCGAACGTTAAAGAGCGGATAAGGAGATAAGACCCGGTAAGCATCCCACAGCGAAGGGTAGAAGAATCAGTCTAAGGCTATGCTCTGGGTTCTGGGAAGGTAGTTCAGTCACACCCGATGGATAAGCAGTGATTCCTCTCTTAGCATCTTACCCGGCAAAAAGCCTTAAAGAATGAATAACAGGTATTGGACTGCTTTCAAAGGCAAGGGGGGGGATTACTCTTAACTAACTAAGCCTAAAGGCTATCCAGCTTAAGGATGAAATCTTTAGAAGGCGGGCGGTAGCAAAGGCAGAAGGAAAAGGCTTAGTCACCAGTTTCATACGAACTCACGAAGAAGGAAGGATGCCGGGTCCTCCCTTCCCTTGGGTTGACCGTAACTATTTAGTTTATACATCTAGTGTGACTAGAAAGGCTTATTAATTCTTATTCCATTCGTTTTGAAAGTAAGATGCTACTAAAACTTTAGTCTGTATACCCTTGCTTGAATTTAGGCTCTCTTAATAGGTAGTAAGTTGCTGTAGCGCATCAACCATGTCATTTTTTCCATACTATTCCTGTGGAAGTCTTTTTCATCTTGGGACTTTTCGTACGTTTTTCCTCCATTCCAGTAGCATTTTCTTCATCTGCTTATGTGTCTGCCGATGGTGATGCTGTTCTATATCTTGATTCTGTTTTAGACCTATAGGCTAGTATCCATCGATTAGCTCGGCTTGTCCTATGTTTTAGCTTAACTCATCGTATCGGCGGTTGTCTAAGGGCAACCCCTCTTGAAAGAAGAAATTCAATAGTGTTGGGGCTACTCACAAGAGATCCCCATGCATACTAGGAAGAAGAACCTGTTAACGAAAGAGAAATAAGAGAAAGCAAGTACACGATAGCTATAGATAGCTCTTCCTCTAGCACCCTATAAGAAAGGCCTTTGCTCAAGCCAAAAGGGATCAAGGAAGTACGAGCTAGTAAGATGGTTAGACCGCCCGGGAAGAACCCAGAGAAAGTACCTCTACAACAATAGATATTGTCCATACAAGGACTTTAAAGCCCTTCCTAAGTCAAGCATAAATCAAGGACAATCAACAAAGAAAGAACAACGAAGTAGCAACTCTTCACTTCGGAGCGGGATAACGACCAAAAAGAAGGGCAGCTTTCACACGGCAACACGAGTGAGAAGAACAAGGAAGTAGGAGATATCAGCTTGAAGGTCTTTCCTTGACACGAAGGCTATAAGCATCAAAGGAATACCAGACCTAAATGACTTAGGAGTTTTAACTAGGAAAAGTCCGTACCTTACTTACCCGGGCCAAAGCGCTTTCAATGGTGATGAAAGAAGGGGAAATGAAATCGTAAACTATATAATCAGAAATCCCACAACTGTGAAAATAGACCCAACAAATGTCTTCCTGCAAACCCGCTGTTGAATGATAGCCATTACATTTCAGAATGGGAAGATGCCATTCATTTTAAAGAATGATGAGTCGAATTTAGCACTGGTTGACCGAAATAAATGGCTAAGGAAGCGAGTCGGGCTCTTTGTAAATCATTTGTTCTTCCTTATTGTAGAACTGTTGAAGTGGTAGATCTTCTTGTAACATTTCACTTTGGTTATTCTGAATTCTATCATTGATAGAGTGGATTTCAATTTCCCGTATGTTGTTCTTTCAGTCCTCCCCTTCCATTCTTTGCATTCCCTCTGGCCCTTACTTTCTTTTACTCCTTATGGCATCTGGTTTCAGTGGTTGCTGGATTCCCACGAAAAAAGGCATAATAATAACAGGGCGAATGGTGACTCCAAGAACCTGGGCCTGTTGAAATCTTGAACACAGCCCTTCTTCATCTGCGCCTTCAAACAGGTTCCCTTCCGCCTGGTTCCTTCAAAGCAAAGAGTTAATTCGAAAACAGGATTCTTCGCAACAAGTTAGCCTTTCCTCGCTTGAGAGCTAAGAAGATGCATCCCTCGTTCAATCCCCTCCTATGCTTCTGCTTTCTTCGTCTATGCCTATGCCTCGGGGGATGGAGGAAATGGACTTCTTAAGGGCGCTTTCCTCTCCTTTTATGGAATCGTTGATACAGTCAATGTAGAGTTCAAATCATTTGTCATTTGTCAGAGACACGATGATTAAGGATATCCGGCAGAATGGACCACAGTCTTATACTATATAAATAAATTATGGGACGATTTGATAAAGATGGCGGTTTCTAATGACCGCCGTATCTATTCCTTGTAGAAGCTGCATCACTAATCGCGGATGTTTGGACATCTTTAGGAGTTGAGTAACTGCCAACCAACTCCTTCTCCAATGAGAGAGGACTCAACCCCCGCACGGTATGGCTTAGCATTAGTAAGTTCTTATAGAAAGCGCTGTGAGGGAGGTAATTTCCTATCTAAGAAGCTGCTTCTTCTGTAACAGCAAAAAGAAAGGGCCGGCTATTCTTTTTGTTCAATGAAAAAGCATTCGTTCATAGTCGCTAAGAGGAATCCGAACTTATTCTTATTCAATTTATAGCAATCTCTGATTGGAAATAGCCTTGATCTCGAACATCACCTAAGCTATTTGAGCTCCTGTCTGAACTCCCCGGTAAGCCTTCCTTCTTATCTTGCCTTCGGATGAGTGAAGTGACCCCCATTCATTCAGAGGCATGGGGCACGTTAAGTGTCTTACTTGATTTTGATTTCACGATATTCCTGTACCTCTCTGTCTTAAATGAAGAGACACCCATGCCAGCTTCTTTCCGAGATGAAGACCAGCCCTTACTCTCTACTTCTGGTAGTCGAAGACTGGTGTGACGACAGAAAAAGAGCAGAAAATTTCCCGGCAAATGCAAGCGTCTCATAGTTCACATTTGATCGATTCAAACCAGCTGCTTAAAGAGCTGCTTGCTACCACTTTGTAATTCTATTCAAAATAGCCCAAGACAGCTGTGGCATGCCCTGTTTACAGCTGCTTATCCTATTCTGTTTTGTCTTTCCGTCATCTCAACCTAAGCATCACGTTCCTAGGGACAGAGACATCTGCGCTCTAAGGCTATCATAGCCAGCATGGTTACATCTAACTGCCTACTGGGCAAGCTTCAACTTCAAAGTCACCTGATTTGGCGCCAGCCAAAGGAGTAGGAGCATGGGCACTGGTAAAAGATTCAATCGATCCTGGTTCTGGTAACAAAGCAGTAGGCAAGCCTTAGTGGGGACCATCCATACCTCTAAGCCCGATACTTTTTCCCCTCGGATCGAAGCGCACCACGGGATGCTTTGTGAACAGCCCCCTATGCTGGTCCCGCTGCTGTTATATGAGCTGCCCCCTCTGTTCAATACCGATACCTGTCAGAAGCTGATGAATCTCTTTCTTTTTCAACTCTTTCCCTTGCCTATCACTTCTGCACGCAAGACGCTTTTCTGGCACAAACCTACTAGTTATTTGTCCTGCCGATCTTGGGCGAACTGATGACACCTCTGCTCCAATACATAAAGCAGTTGAAGCTATTGATTGTAGCAGCTCCGTCCCATTCATCACTGCTTTCTGTTAAAAAGAAATGCTCCTCTCCGATCTAAGCCCTCTCTCTAGTCAGAAATAGCGTAAGTAAGTGAATCAGGATAGATCGACAGGCCAGCAAAGGCCTTCTACCGCAGCGGGCCCCCTTTCCTACCTATGCTATCCTATGCCAAGAAAGATTGGCACAGTGTCCAACGCAACTTAGGGCGTCTAGGTGAACCACCCATTACTCAGTGGGCAGTCATGAAGCAGAAGTGGAAGGAAAAAGACCTCCCCGCCTACTATAGGAGTCAATCGGTTGAACAGTTGTTAAATCTTAGGCAATCGACGTCTAATGTGTCTGACTATTTGGCTCGATTTGAAGAGCTTATGCTTAGGTGTGAAATTGATGAAGAGCCATTCATTCTCCCCCATAATCTAGCAGTAGGTTCGTCAATGGTCTGAGGGTAGACATTAAGAGTTAGGTTATACTGTACAATCCTTACCTGGAAAAGCTACTAAAAGACAATCATCGAGCCATCGTCCAACCTGCGAGCTGAATCAAAAGTGGATATTTCATCAAATAAATGAGGGCTTCCGCCAAGGTCGAGACAGAGGGGGATAAGTCCATTCTCTGGGAGTTACAGAAATGTGGTCTTAAGGCTCCCAGCTACAAGGGAGGGGATATGCATGATGACTCTTGATTGTTATTCTCTCTCGACCCTCTCGCCAGCAATATCATCCTGCAATCTCCAACATCATAGCTATCTCCCTGAATTGGTTCGTTCTCAAGTTATGGCTATTGTGCATCTGCTGCATCACCAAAGGAAAATAGGCTTGTATTGGCCTTAACTAGCTCTTTCATCTTTCGACCTTTCTAATTGCTTTAATAATAAGCGCTAACCCGCTCCCTGAAGGGTAGGTGCCCCCGACGCTATACTAAGATAGGAGGGAAGTGCCGATTGTATTTGATTCCTTTCCGCCTCGGTGATTGAATGGTGCCCAAGCGTTGTAGGTAGGTTTGGAAAGGCCCTCGAAGTGGCTTCTCTCAGTCGATACCTACCACG
The DNA here is from genome assembly GCF_014773155.1 of Arachis stenosperma. NCBI lineage: Eukaryota > Viridiplantae > Streptophyta > Magnoliopsida > Fabales > Fabaceae > Arachis > Arachis stenosperma. The sequence goes on from NW_026651374.1 coordinate 187,652, forward strand.
ACTTGTAGGAAATGCTGGAAATGATGCTAAGTACGCTTCCGCTAGTACAAAAGTAAGTAAACCACCTTCTCCCTCACTTCAAGCGAAGGCATTCCAGTTCAAAAACTAAGAATTTTCTTAAAGCCTCCATAGCTACTAGAGGAGGGGCTACTAGTCCTCGAAAGCGAAGGGCATAGGTCCTCTAATCTTCCTACTACGTCCTTTCTAGTCTTTCTAAGCCGACTTACTTACAGTACCGACTGACCTACCAAAGCACTCTTTTCCTGCTTCTGTGCGTTAAGATTAACTTCTTCGTGAAGAAGAGAATGTTCTGAGAGAAGAAAGGAAGTCAGGGAATGCGCTGGTGCTATAGCCAGAATCGGTTGTGTCAAAATAGGTTGCATCCAGTATACTAGAAGTGGAGTCAGAAGTTGTAGATATTCTCTTCAATGGCTGAATCCGTTGTTCAAATAGCAGCTGCTTGGCTCTTTCCGGTTTCATGAATTGCTTTCATCCAGTGCTATGTTCGCAATAGACGGTGCCGCTGTTGAATCAAGGCACTTGAGTTAGTGGCATATCTATCTTATTCATATGCCTCGAGAAATAGAAATTGATTTTTAATGGAAAGATTCGATGAGAAGTCAACAGAAGCAAGGGACTGATTGACCTAAGGCCTTGAATTGAAGGATGTAGGCAAGCTTTAGCTTGGTTCTTTTCTTGATTGATAGAAGGACGGATTCAAAATAAATAGTATTTTGAACCTTGCTCGCACAAGTGAGATGACTGCCGGTGTGGTAGCGACCGATAAGCACCTTATCTATTAAGTGAGGTGCATCTACTGGGAAAGCGTCCAACTCAACATGTCCGATGCGAGATAATACTGGTCCGCTACTATTACTATAGGTGTGTTACTTCCCGTACGAATTAATCCCCATCTGATCTATTGCTCATAATGAAATCAAAGGGCGTAGCAAATGGGGTAGCTATTCCGCTTCGTACGTAGTAAAGAGAAAGGAGAACTCTTCCGTTGGTTACTACCTTAGGTTAAACTCTCCCTGAATAACCTCTATCCTATAGGATAGGAGTTAGATAGGGAGAGTTTTTCGCTCTCGTCCTTCCTTCTTTACCTCCTCCTAGGGTTACTAGCTCATACCCACCTACCAGCTCAAGGAATAGGAAACTACCGGAAAAAGTCTTCCCTCCATCTACTCCTTCTTACCGGAACTCATCCACTCTCAAAGGTTTAGTATCCTGACTTGAATGCCAGTACTCCCTAAGTCAGGGATAAAAAGAAGACGTTACTCCTCATAACAGGAACCCCGGATGAGAGTCGAAGAGTCACCTCTTTCTCAAAAGGCTATAGCTGGCATTTAAACTAAAGATATCAGAAATGATTGGTGGGGGCCCTTACAGGGGCTTTCAAAAGCTGTTTTCTATAGATAAAGTTGGTCAATGAATGAATGCAATTCCCGCTGGAAAAGGAAGGAGGGGGAGCTGAAAGGACTCATCCATAACAGAAAGTAGTGAACGACCAAGCAGAGTAAGTAAGACGCGCAGAAGCGATTGCACTACTTTTTGAAAACAACCGTACGGGATATACTCGGCCGAGGAGATTGTACCAAAGGAGACCCGTTTTACCGATCGTTTGATTGGGTGTGTCCTTAGTCGCTCCGGAGAAGCCATACCCTTAGGAAGCTTACCCTACTCATTTTGGAACTCCCTGCGAAGGAAGGAATCGAAGGCTTAGTTAGATAAAATGGTCCCACAAGCGGAAAACACGTTCCAATTCAATCGCTCACGGCAGAGAGAGAAATCAGTATCGAAAGGATAGACGAACCCGGCCGGATGAAACTTGAGATTCATTCTTCTCAAAAGCAGTACCGAAGATAGTAAGAAATCCGGGAAAAACCTTCCAGGGGAAGAATAAAGTACCGGATCAAGTAGGCAATCTTAGGACCATTCTTTTTCTTCATTAGAGCTTTAGACAAACAAGATATGCCTTATTTGCAAGATGGAAGACCTGTTGATATGGTCTTCAATCCGTTAGGAGTACCTTCACGAATGAATGTTGGACAGATATTTGAATGCTCACTTGGGTTAGCGGGAGGTCTGTTAGATGTAGGCATTTCCCCCTATTCAATTACAGATCCTAGGTAATCACTTATAAAACCCATTGAGGATCATCCCCTTTGGGCTCTTCACACCGGTCCGGTAAGATAGCCTCCTGCTTCTTCCCTGCTAAGCCTGGGAAGTATACAGATAGGGCCTTTAGAAAGGCCTAACCATGAACTATACGCAACGGAACAACAGATAGCTACTGAGCTAGTCAAGCCGGCAGCTCTAGGCTGATCATCGTCTTCCTCATTAGTTGCAGTTGAGTGCTTTTCCTTAGATTGACCACCAGGAAGGCAATGCGATCTAATTAGTCTTTAACCGCCTTTTCGAACTGCAAATAGAGAGGAAGCCGCAGGAGGAGAATGAGCAACTAATAAGGTTTAGTTACAATCCCTTACAGCGGGAGGCAAAGCAGCCTTTTAAGATGATCGTCTCTTCCTCCATAACGGATTTCTTTCATGGGTAAGTAAGACTTAGTCACAAGTAAAGAAGTCTGATACCTCGGATCTGCCTAAACCCGTATCTGGCTCTGTGGTAACATAGTTAGGAAATGCAGTTGGCTCTGAAAGCCCCTTTTCTTACCCCTTAGATAAGGATTCAATGAATCTTCCTTACCGGGAAGTCTTTGACTAAGTAGCAGCCTAGAATAGATTCTTACCCGGTGATGAAATTACAAATCTTTGCTAACCTTTCTATTGCTATTGTCTTACCATCCCGTCAGCCTAAGAAGGTAGCAAGACGGCTAGCTTGAAGCTAGGGGGTCGGGTAAAAGCTCTGGTCTAGTAGGGACTTACTACGGGGGGATTCACCCTGAAGTCTGTGACTAATGCCTTAGAATCGACTACTTTATCAGCTCAATAGGATCCTATAACAGATCTTTAGGCTCTTTCTTCCTGTCCTGCTGTGATTGAGACGAAAGCCATTTAAGAAGTCTTGGATGCTTCGTTCCATATACCTTTAGCATCTCTTCCCACGTCCTGTGATTCACTTAGAACACCCTTGGATTCCATTACTAAACCTGGGATTCCATTCCTCTTGAGGAAAGCAGCTAGTAGTTTTATTTAGAGTTAGAGTTTGTGTTCTAGGATAGGAGCTAAATCATGTCTTTATTTCCTTCCTCTTCGAACCACTGAACTCTCTGTAAGGAAGTTCAGACTGAGCGTTACAGTTTTAGTAGATAGTTAGTAGTTATGATTTAGTGTGTTTGAAAGGCCCGTCCTTGAATGAGACAGAAGAGAGACTTCAATACGGTCTTACCAGAGTGAATTCGTCTCTTTCTAAACGCCCTTTTCTTCCATTACTGATCGGGGGAACTCACTAATCAATCTGATTGATTAGTTTTGACAATTTCCCCAGCTTTGTAAGATTTGCTAGTTGAAAGCATTGGATGAAATAGAAGCCGTTAAAGAACCCAAGCAAGTTTTCATACATTTCTGTCCTCCTGTGAACCTATGAATGAGAAGTTCGAAATGAAGGAATATTTGTTTGTTTGCAAGAAAGTCCGGAGAAATGATTCCTAGTCCCTTATGGGATGGATAAAAACCACCGTAACTCATAACTACAAGGAAGAAGATCATACGTAGTTTGAGAATACAAGCCGTGCTTGCTTGATTCCTCTATCTTACTCTTTACACGCCATTACAGCATCATAAACGGAAAGGATAGTTTCAAGAAGATGCCTCCTAGATGGCTTTCCAAGCCTAAATAGCATATTCAGATCGATGTTGAGAATGATTTATGCTATTGCTGTCAAAGCCCTCCCCGACGCTTCCTATTTATCTTGTTAAAATCCCGGCCTGAGCTGCTAAGAGCGGGAAAGCGCAGAAGTTGCAAGAATCGGCCTAACAGCAAGGAAAACAACCATTGGAAGTAAGTAGGCCGTGAACTTACTATTTCATCTTCGACTTTGTCCCCGGGGATGAAAGAAGACTTAGTGCTTCCTGAAGACAGAGAAGGTACAAAGCATCAAATCATTCTATTTCCCCTCCGTGGGTAATTAGGATTGACAACGAAAGGCTAACTAAGTTAGAAAGCCGGGGATTCCCGTTCCTATTCTCTTCTATAGTTCCGGGGTAAGAGACTCTATAAGAAGCGTTACTCCCAACTACGTAGAACACATAAGCTATGCCCGCGTCTTCTCTAAACTCCTATGAACAGCAAATTACCAGATCGGACTAGTTCTCAAAGGCTGACGAACCCTAAGGCAAGGAAAGAACCCGCCCTGATAAGCTGCAATTCGCACTCTCGGAAGACTTAGTGTGTTTTACTGCGAAGGGCATACCTGTGATGGAGTAGAAAACGAGTCAGAAAGCCCTCCCTTTACCTTAATGGATGAGGCATAGGAGGTTGAAAGCAAGAATTCGGACACCATTGGTCACAGAACTCCTCGGACTAGTCCTATATTGGAGACTTAGCGTGTCCAGCAATAGGTAAATTACTTATATCTTTATCCCTTTTACGCCGTCCTGAAGTTCTAAAGTATGATTGATTATGCGCGGAAGAAAATAAAATTCCATTCTTGTGTAATCGAGATCCTTAGGAGAATGCTTTTTGCTTTCTTTCTTGTATCTGCTTTAACGGAGCCCATACCTAACTCGCTATGCTTACAGCTTGGCGCGGGAAGCCAGAGGGAAAGCATTCCTTTCAAGGTATAGGCTATATAATATTCTATTTCCTCTGCTTTGAATAGTTAGAATCAAAGTCATTGCTCATTCATTAAGAGCTCTTGTCGGTAAAGTAGATCGAGAGAGAGAATTGGCTTCTCGGGAATCCGCTGGAGTAAGATCAGTAGGGGAGTTCACACCGGGACTCTCTTATAGAGAAAGAACCCATACCCTGAACCGGGGGAAGGGCGATAACGACCCAGGAAATACGGTATAATGGATTGATTTTGTACTGCTTAGCCCAAGAATTCCACTGTGTGTGCTGCCGTGCTGGGACTTCAAAACAAACCTACTGCACTTCCTGCCAAACCAGGCTTTTATACTTACAGCACGAGATCCGGAGTATCTGGTAGGACTGATAGCATGTTAGCTTATTCGTTAGCCCATTATAGCCTTCCTTAGGAATGGAATAGAACTAATAAGAGAATGAAATTCAACAAGGGCTTGGCTGGCCTTGAAGATGACTCTATAAGAGGAGAATCAAGAAGCTAATGCTAAGATGCTTTTTTCCCCTACCTTTCTATTCCTTCTTCGATAGTACAATGCGGAAAGATCCTAGTACAAGGCTATGCTTGACGCTCGAAATGCAGTTGCTTACCTTACCAATGCGACTCCAGAGGATAAGGAAGGTGACACAGTCAATCAAGAGAATAAGCGCTTTGCATCGAGAATGGCTCTTGCTCACTCGCTGAGCAAGGGATTCCAAAATGGGAATGATAGGAAGATAGCCCCTAAGATCCTTTTAACATAAGCATAAGCATTGAACACTTTAGACTAGGTTTTGGTCGCAAACACTCCCACTCGCCAAAGATGATCATTTAGATAAGTAATGCCCCTAGCTTGCGCCCATGGGAATCCAACTCCGTGCACCTGATTCTATTAGTCATTTCCGATCCTTGCGGCAAGAGGATTTCATACCGGCCTTTTCGACCTTCCACTGGCTATTGGAAAGACGAAAATGGTTGTTGTTCGTTCACCTTCCAGTATCCGTTCTGTGCTTGAGGACAGGCTTTGACACCAATTTCTAACTAAGGTCAAGGACGAAGAGAAGATGAGTCGGGCTCGACTTGAATTGAAAAGGTATTGCCATTCCTGAAACACCCAGCAAACCATTTCGGGTATGGGATATTATGGATGAACGGGGGCTAGTCAGAACCATAGGCCGCAGAGGAACAAAAGTCTAAAATGTGTCTGCCCTTTAAGCAGTGAGTGGGGAAATCCCCGATCAAAAGGAAAGACTGGGTCTGCTCCTAGAGAGTCTTCCATCAGTCGTAGTCCCTGGGGACTCATTTCCATCATCAAGTATTATCCTGTTCTTAAGATTTGACCAGCTTAACAAACGTCGAATTTCTCGTTCTATTGGATCGTTGTGAGTCCCGTTGACTGAGTCCGTCCATCTATATTCGGCAGCTTGAAGAGGGAAGAAGAAGTAGAGCGAATGCTCGTTCTGTTGGAACTCTCGATCTGATCTTGAAAGAGGGGAAGGGAGATCGATCGTCCAAAGGGTCGTTTGACGCCTTAGTAGCCTTCATGCGCGAATGGGATCAGCAGCAAGCTGTTATACAACCCCTAGGACATATATAATGTATAGAGCAAGTATGGCAGAAGAGAAGGTACGAAGTGACTCGACCAACGGGAGAGGGATTCGTTGAACATAGTTCAACTCATTGAGGCTGCATCTCCCAACAGTGCAAGAAGATCAAGAAGGCCGGTGACCGGGCAAAGGGTATGGCGTAGACCCTCAGAAATAAAGCGTTGAAAGACGCCTTACGAAAAGCATACTTACAATCCAATTTGTTATAGTTTCGAAAACCCGAGTAATCCAGACCAATGGAATGAATAATGCATAGAGTTAGGAAGTGGTGCATATTGTGCTTGTTTTAGTACTTCTGCCTCATACTTCGAAGTATGGTGAGAAGGCTATTGATCATTCTAGAACCGAGACCATTCGACCGACAATCAATCTATTCATTCATACCTGGCTAAAACACTTCCCATTTTCCATATCCCACTGCTCATGAGTGAAAGTTCGCGCTCCATAGCCCCGAATAGAAGTCAAGGCTTCTCAGCGGGCAAGCTGTTGTTTTTCACCTTCGAAGAGAACCTTACCATATGGGCTTTGTATGCGGCAGTTCCTCTCCCTTAGTTTCACATAGTTACACTCATTTGAAACGAATAGTGAAACTCATTCGACTGAAAGGCAAAGCTAGTGTGCAATCCGACATGAAACTTCACAGCAAACGATCTGCCGACAAGGAGGAAGGGAGGAGTGCCGGTTAGCCCGTCGCTTTATGGCTTACAGGAGTCGCTGGCATTGGCTCTTTGAAGGAACAAAGAGGTTGCTAGGAAGGAGGACATGGATGCCCAGAATAGGTCTAATAGTCTCCTGGTTACGGGACTAGAGCGATAGAATAGGCTCTTTGCAGGCTAAGGCCAGGAATTTACTTAGATAGAGTCCGAGAATCCGCTGCTATAGAATCGGCATCTGGCACTGCTTTTTTTGGTTTCAAAGGCTTGGCTAGACTAGTTGGTTTGAATAGCCTAGTTTCGTAGCCCCAAGGGGGGAATCCACTTGCCTCCTTCTCCGAGTTTGAATTGGGGAATTTTGTTTCTTACAGGCACAGGATACTAAGAAGACGGGGGCCTAAAGAGGGTTCTCGAAAGGGCTTAGTATAGTTCAAAGGATTCTCACCCAGGAAGGGATACGGGATACACTGGCAGGAAGTTCCCGGGTTTGCTGTGGTTATATTGAGGTGGAAAGACCACCCGGAACTCCTTGTGGTTTTTATGACCAGACAATAAAACAATAAAGCTGCTGGCTACCTCAGTCTTGTCCAGTAACCATTCTGAGTGGACGTATGAACTTAGAGGAAACCGAAAGACCTTTTTCAATAGAACCTTTTCCACCGGCCGAGTTGCCGAAGGGGATCAGTACAAGACGGCGGACTTCCCTCTCTTTATAAGGCACGCACAGGTGATCTAATTAATAAGACTAGCTGAACTAAGACAGTAAGGACATTCTCTGCCTCAAGTCCCATAGCCTATTCTAAGGCAGCTTATTCTGGGCATTCATCTGCAGCTACTTTTCTTTTTCTACGATACCACAAAGCAAATTCAACTTCCTTCCTGGGCCCCTGTAACGGAACACCAACCCAATCTCGAAAGGAATCAGTACACTTCACTCGATCCATCCACGAATGTTTAGCACTCCTCCACCCTCTGCTAGCAGCTTTCTTCTCTTATGTATGAGATTTTCGCAAACAAAGGTTCAATGTACATAGACGACCAAGTAAGTTGTTGTGAAGTGCCCCATGGCTTTGGAATAGAATAGGCGGGAGTAAGCAATAGAATGAGTTATCTCGGGCTGATCTGAAGAAGGCTGTAACTTCCTATTAGACTCTTTTACTCAGTAACTTCACGGGGAATTAAAGACCTTGTCTTGTAAGGAATCCTAATAGAATCTAAGGCTATGCGGCCGAGGCATCTTCTCAATCATCACTGGAAGGGGAAAAGACAATAGCAATGAAGTCTAGGAGTCACTTCTTTCTAAGGCATTTCATCATCCTGAATCTATTCAACTTACTCTTAATCTTCACTTTGATCAATAGACGGCCAGAGGGCATTGGAATGGAGGAGCTTTCCTAACTCTAACTAGAAAGCCTGTAACTGCAACTTAAGCCTTCCATTCTTCTTACTTTCTTCCTTGTCTACTATATCTTCGGAAGTCTGGGCTAAGAGATATAAAGATGAATGTCATCCTGTCGGGCTTGGATTCCTTGCCTACCTAACTTCCCGGGGAATGGATTCACCGGGTTTAGTAATTGAAGCCTAGAACAGAGGCGGGATGAGCCTTAGGATCAGTTGATAAAGGATCTGATTCTCATTCACCCAAAGCTGTAACTCCTCACTTTTCGCTAGACACTAGTTCCGTGGGGAAGAGACGATCTGATTCTAAATTCAATGGCATATCCTCTAAAGGTCGTGGGAATAGCAGAGGTTGGAATAGAATCCCTGGTGAGACTTAACTCTGGCTTCTGCCTTGGGAGTGCTCTAGCCTTCTCTTTTTGCCGAGGCTTATTGGTTGTTCTTTGTTCCATTTTCTACGGGCTTTATGGGTGATTACTCCGTAAGGAATCATAATCTCATCTAAGGATGACTTGCGTCCCCAACTCTTAGTTTCGAACTGGCTTTCCCACCTTCTCTGATTAAGGAGGGGAGGAGGACTAGGAATAGAAGAGACTGGAATAAGACGTTCTTCACCTGGTTTAGGAAGAGCTGACCTCCGGAAGCTCTAAGTCCTGACTTTCGTCTAGAAGCTCTAAATCTGCTCCTAATGCTACTGCCTTATAAGTCTGCGCTCGTTCGACTTCGAAATGCTTTCCTAACTCGGAATCGGCCTTTCCTAAGTCAAGAGATCGAAGAGGCTTTCATGCAGCTCTTTATTCTTTATGAGTTCCTGGCCTACCAACTAGCCAGTTTACCTGCCAGGCGTGTATTTAATATACAAATTAAACAACTGACTTTGACTTCAATACCCAGGTTGGAAGATCATAGGCGGGCATTTGAGCTCCGCACCCGATGGTTCTCTTGGATTAGGGCCTCTAACTTCACCCTAGACGACTGAACTCCTGGACTTCATTCTACTGCTGTAGGCTCTCGTAAGTCAATATCAAGATCTCTTCCTAACGGCCTAATAAAAAGTCTTAATCTCAGGCCGTAATGCTCATACCATATCATACAAAGCTGGAAAACCTCCACAGGAAGTAAGATTACCGCCTTCCCAGGCCTACAAGAATAGACGAAGCTAGCTGGTCACCTGCTTTCGGTAACTCATGCGAACTCTCTCCCCGGGTATACACAGACCACGACTAGAGCAAGCATCCTTGCACACTACTTAAGAAATCTCTCTCGGGAATCCTGACTTGAGCTTTAAAAGAGCTATAAGACGAATCCTTTGATTCTTCTTTCCTTAACAGATGCTTTAATTCAAAGTGACTAGAGGTGCTTAACAGAGCTGTTATAGCGAACTTTTCTTTAGCAAAGAACTTTCTCTTTGTTTTGCTTAAGGCTTACTTTATTGTTACACTGTAACTAGGTCAGATTGTAACTGTAACCCTTGCTTGAGTCGACCCTAATGCTGCTTTCTTATATGGAGAATTCGATCGAGAAAGTGACATGGAGCAGCCACAAGGACAAGGCAAAGCTCACCCTGATTACGATTATGTGTCAGAATTGAGAAAAGCTATGTACGGGTTAAAGCAAGTCATCAAAAAGAAGGAATGCCCCAACCACGATTAAGCGCTACTTTGGCCAGGGTGGCTCAAAGCCTTTTGTAGACAGGCCCTGTCCTGTGCCCTATTCACTAAGATCTTCGAATTAGCCCTGACCGGGCTTACCTCACTAGTGGAATTCCGATTCCGGTATTCTATCTATTCACCCTCAGATCACTGAAACTCGCTTTCAAGCTGAGGGATTCGCTCTTAGCATGCTTGCTATGCCTTATCCCTTCCGGGAAGATTTAGAACTTCGCCCTTTAAGTGAGAAGGGGGGTCTACCAGCTACAACCATGAAGCTGAGGTCATCGTGTTGGAAGGTCTTCTTCCAAGGATGAGGCTTGACTCGGGTAGGGACTGCTAAGTCCGCTACTTTGGTTTGGAAACCTCCAGAGGTGCCGAAGGATCATACGCTTCACAGAAGGAAGAGATAGAATCCAGCTTTTATTTGTTATCAGGAGTGCAAGTTCCCCACATCGCTCCGGTTGGAATTAGAGAAACTAAGTTCGTTTCGGTATGAGAAAATAACCAATCCTGAATAAGGGATAAGTCAGGCGTGTACAGACTATGGCATCGTTAAGCCCTTTGAATTTAGTGTGAAATGTGTAGTTTCAAAGTAGCTAAGGGAAGTTTGGTCGGAGACCTGATCTTTGGTCATATAGCCGAGAAGTCTGGTACTCTATTAAGAAAAGAATTCCCTGACCGTCTGTCATGTCATATGCGCTGCCCATATCCTGAGCCTGCTTCGGCCGGGACTCCATAACGGAGATCTTCTTTTACACGCGGACCTAGTTTCCACCAACCCAGATGTACCCGATTAAGTGATGACACTGACGGTACTATCCTTTTTTTTTGCTTAGGGCCGGATGCTTAGTTTCCTTCTAACTTAGTACTGATCCTTATTGTCCGATTTGCTTTCTTAGTGCTCGTATGCCGATCTTACAATGAAGCGGCAGAAGAACCTATTTTACAGTAATCTATCTGGAACTTCAGAAAAAGACTGGAAAGTAAGGAACGAAGTGCTCGACCTACAGGGAGAGGTTGGGAGCTTACTTAGTGCTTGTGCTAAGGAGGATTTCGTACTTTTCTAGTCTCTGACCGAACTCCCTACTCTCTTAGGTTGGATCTTGGAAGCGTCGATGTTAATGATCTCTTCTCTTGTGGCTTGACTGCTATCCTTTCACCAAAGAAAATCGTACTTCCACGGGGAAAGGCTATAAGGGGAGTTCCCCTAACAAAGCTTGCTTGGATTTAGTCTTTCCATTACCTATACCATCTTTCAGTCATATTCCCGCTCCATCGTTTATATTATAACTGATGGCAAAAGAAAGAGAGATTTATGTGCCTATCTCATGTGGTTTTGAATCTAGATTAAGGTCCTTGGTAAGTAAGTGCTTTGAAACAAGAATTTTATTAGCCTGACTCTAACAAGTAAGCAAGTAAACCACCTTAGGCTCCCTCAAAAGTCTTAAGTTTCACTTAACCTTTATTCCGATTTCGCTTACTGGCTTCCTTTGGGGCTCTTTTTTAGCCCACCTGAAAGTGCCAATACGGGACCTTGTGCCTTAGCACACATGCATGCTCTTTCTCTTCCTATTCCTCCTTTATTATTAAGCCCTGTTGACATGTAGGGCATACTCTTCTTTGCTTCCTTCCTACTACTAAGCTGCTTTATAGGCTAAAGCCTCCTATCTACGGTAGCTGACGCAGCAAGACCCGAGGAATCGGATACGGATCTTTTTCAGTCTCTTTCGCTGGGGCAAAGCAAAGAGGGAGGCCCTTAGACAAATGGGCTTTCGGAAGAAGGCGTCGTCCGCTGATGATCTTGAGGTTGGGAGGCGGGTCAGGGGGAGAATGCTTGTGGATAGCCCGCGAATACTCCTTACTTAGGCTTTCCCCCCGGAAGAGCTGATGCTACTTACTAAGAGACTTCCTTTAGTGAGGAGAGAACTATAGGCTTTAGCCCAAAGACAGAGTCAGGGATTTCTTAACAATCTAGTCCCTCCTGAAATAAGACAACACAGGGGGTGGAGTGAGCCTAGAGTAGAATAAGACTCCCTCAGAGACTCTCAACTCATACCAGGGCAGGCAGGGAAAGACTGAGACTACCGATACCGAGCCGGGGTTGATGAAAGATCACAGGATAGAGACCCTACGGTTGGTCTCTATGCCTGCTTCACTTCGTAGCATTAAGGGGACAGTGCAATGAGGGAAATCGACTAGGAACGCGATGTCTTCCCATAAAATGAAGAGTGGAGGGGACTTTGCCCTTTTCGATGGGGTCAAGCTTCTTGTATCGGGTGAAGAGAAGGGGGTGGTAGGCTTAGTAGGGCTCGAACCTACAATATCACCGTTATGAGCGGTACGTTTCAACCAATTAAACTATAAGCCCCTACGGATCTCTACATGCAATTCGCTCACTTCGGGAAGAGGGAGGGAGGAGGCCTTTGCTCTATCTGCTTCTTCCTCTTCCCAGGAATGAACAATTGGATAAAAAAATGATTTTCTTCTTTGTTTGTATTTATATATAATAAAATAAAGATTAAGCAAGCGGCCCTTTCGTGACCCGCCGGTACGCTTTCCGGCTCGCAACGACTCAAACGGGCGGGGGCTATCTATTTGCTTGCAATGCGGGCTGTTCGCCTTTCGGAAAGGGTTCGCCTATTTGATTCAAAAGGCGCTACTAAACTACTAAAGTACAGCTAGTGTAGAATGCCGTTCACCCCGAAATCCCTTCTTCTTCAAGAGCTCCCTATTCTCTAGCAGCCCCTTCTTTCACAGCTCCTTCTCAAGCACTTGCCATTGTCTGGAAATTTGCCTTGCCCCATTCCCTTTTCTTGTTGGAGGGGCGCATCAATTCCTTGCCTTTGCTCTCATTGCTGCTTGAAGTCCAGTCTTTTTTTTAAGTGAAATCCCAAAAATGGAAAGAGTCATTGTCGGGATGGAAAGCTACTCTTCAACCACTTATTTTAGCGCTATGCACCTAAGCTCAGTCTTTCTGGCAGCTATCTTGCTAAAAAGTTCCTTTTTCTTCTCTCTTTATGCTCGAAATCGTACTCATTCGACATCTAATTCCATGGGCTGGGCATAACCTCTTTAGCTCATTTTTATCTTTCTTTGACTTTGAGGAAGATCCCACGAATCGTCTTCTATCGACATCGTCTGCTTACTCTTATCGTACGCTCTACCCAACCCAAATCGTCTGGTACTTTGTCCGCTCTCCCTTTCCTGGTGAAGGAGAGAGAGTTTTACAAGCTGATGCAGCTAAGAGAGTCTCGTTGAAAGCAGGCCCTTAAGACTGACTGCGACACGACTATTTGAACTAGTTTCAAAGGCTTGATGGACCTTTGGGAGTGAATCTGGCTAGGGCGCCCTCGTAAGGCGTAGGGTAGGGATTTGAAACCGTAGCGTAGGCGAAACCTGGCAGCCCGCCCAGAGTTTGACCTTATCCGGTCCTGGAAGGAAAGCGACTCTTTTCTTTTTCACCAGGAACATGAACGGCATTCGTCAGACTTGAGCAGTAGGTTTCGACTCGGTCAGCTGTAAGGATGAAGATTGACTTCAGCTAAAGAGAATGAATTGACTTCGGGTTCACACCGATCAACGAAAATAAATAAAGAAATGACATATATAAGAAGAAAAATCTTTCAGTAGGCTAATCTTGACAGTTTCCATTTTCTATTGAGAAAGCGGCAGGCCCCAAGAGCACTCCAATAAGTGCACCGAAAGGGCTGCCGTCCGATGGGTACACTATCGACAGGTGTGTCTGGTCTAGTCTAGTGACTCTCTTCCTACCGCTAGGAGTGAAAGACCCTATTTCACGCCTATAGACGAAATCTGTCATACCCACTCACATTCTTTCTAGTGAATAAGCAGCGCCGGGCTTGGTATGGATACGTATCATCAAAGCTTCGTTTCCTTTGTTCGCCCCGTTCTAGTTCCCTTTTTTGGCTTTATTTTAGCCCACATTGATCAATAAGAATAGCAGTCGTATAGGTTAGCGCTTCCTTGCTTGCATCCTTTCCTCTCTTTCTTAATGAAATAGATATAGATGTCTCGACTGCCGAATCCGTATCCTGCAAACAACTCGATTCTGTTGATTTACTGTCCATTTGTCCTTCAACCGGATTAATGGTCAACGACTTTGACAGCCTTTCCTTCACACAAGGTTTTGAATCCCGCTTAGGACAGAAAGTGAGAGCCCGAGTTCACTATTTAGATTGAGGCCATACTCGGATAGAGAAGCCAGTGATTAAGTTACTGACTTTCCTGACCAGAGAAAGAAGTAAGCAGAAAGCTCATCTTCTTTTCTTGGTCTTGCTATTGACTTAGACCTCGGTACAGAGAGAATTCAAGAGATTGATGATTGAAGTTCAACAGAATGTAGGATAAAGAAAAAGAAGTAGTTAAGGATGGAATTCGTTTTGGTCAGAAGTCGTATGCCAAAGTATGGTTGCAGAGCAGTCTTGAATTGATTGACTCGAAGCGAGTCAAAGGTTGCTGGTTTTGTTCCAGCTTTGTCAGATTAGGTAGGCAAGCAACAAATCTCAAGCAAGCTTTGTTGAATCCCGCAGTCTGGCAGAGATGAAGACTTCGAAATTGACTTAAACGTCCTGGTAATACTAATTTCAATGACATATTTTGCAATCATATGAGGATGAGTTTTCTTTTCGGTTCATGGTCCGGTGAGATTGAGGTTTTAGTTAGACGTAACCAAGTTAAACGGACTTGCTTCCAAAGGCCTTACCTTACAGCTGCTAGTAAGATTTGTAACTTACAGGGGAGCTACTGAGAAAGTCAAGTCTCAAGTCAACGGAAAGAGAATTTGGATTCTACTGAGCAGGATAAAGCGGCATACAATACAAAAGGAGCTCTAAAGTAGTCCAAGGTAAAGGCGTAGATCCGTAATAAGTCTATTCAGTATTGGATTGAATTCCTCTATTTCTATTTCATTCATCACAGGGTCAGAAGCAGATCGAATTCTTTGTCTGGTTATTAGTCTTATCGAGGAGAGTGAATTGACTTCCAGGGTCAGTCACGAACTATATTCAATAGCTATTGACTCAAACGCTGGGATTGGAATGCTTGACTTGCTTTCAAAGCCTTTCTAGGCTAACTCTTCACTAGGCTAGCGAAGGAACTTACATTAGGGCAACAACTCCTGACTCGAGGGGGTATGGAATGACTTATATAATATAAGAGATCTCTCTTAGGATACCCCACGGAGAGGGAAGAAGGCTAGTTAATCAGCTTCGGGAAAGAAGGAAGCAAGCGTTCCAAGCGAAGCAAAGGAGCCAAGCCTATTGATTCACCTGAGGACGGTTGCTAGCACGACTTATGGCTTTCTAATCTCTTTCTTTCCCCTCGCTTGAGAGCTTTCAGTTTATGAAGGTGATCCATAAATAATGGAATTCGATGCAGCTTCGAAGATGCTCTTTCCCTAACGAGTCCCCTATACATCCTGATCGCTTTCAACTTCCAGACTTTCTTACTTTCTTTCAACTCAATCACAGTACGGGCTTGTATCCAAAGAGAATGACTTAAGTCTTTCTCCTCTCAATCACCTCCTACAAGTATCCTGATGTGTGAACGGATTTATCAATCTATAAATAAAAGAAGGTCGGGCTTTCGTAGCAATAGAATGAGTTACCTCGGGATTCTCAATCTTAGGAATCCGCAACTCTTTCTAAGACTAGGCCTGCCTTAGCGTAAGCCTTTAGAGTGAGTAGCTTTTTAGTTACGGTTCTTGTTTGCTACCAATTGGGTGTTGAAATGGATCAGCCTAGGGAAGATCAATTGGATCTCTTAGCCGTAAACATCTTCTCTTAGAAGAAATTCCTCAGTCTTCCCTACTGTTCCTGTGAGGAGGCGGTAGTTGGATGAGATTTTATAGTATCTTATCGGACAATGGAGATGATTTGATTCTATGGCATTTCGTCCTTCGTAGCTGATTCAATAGCAATAGTCAGTTCACGGATCAAGTAGAATCTTATCTTTTCAATGGTATATCCTCAGATAGAAGAAGGAAAGGATTACCTTCAACGGCATTTACTCATCAGTAGCGATCAGATGAAACTCTTTCCTCACTAACTTACTACAGAGCCAGATAAGATACAGGATATGGTAGATCTGGGGATTGGCAGTGAATCCATGGGAGGAGATTTCCGGCGAATAGGTCCTAAGCCGCGCCCAGGCTTATTGGATTGATTTCAAGTTAAGTTTTTCTGGATGTTGGAATGGATGAAACGGAGGGGAATAGGCTGAGAAGCCAAAATTAACTAATGAAGAAGAGTAAGAGTGAAGCTAGAATTCTTGCCTGCTGCTCAATCTACCGAAGGTAATAATACAAAAAAAGACTTCTGAAAGGGAGGATTCTCCGTCAGGAACGGTTAATATAGGAGCGAAATCCGAAATAGCTATCTTTCGTTCTCTTGTTCGCTAGAGGCTCTAAAAGGCCAATCTGCAATATGATGCCAGAAAAAGCAGTTTTCAACTATTGAGATCGATGTCCGCTCCTAGAAGTAGAGCTCAAACCTAACTCTATCAAGTCAGTTATAAATTCCTCTTCTTTCCAGTCGAGCATCTTCAAACTTACTGCAGGATTGGATTATCTTCTACGGCTGCTACTTCGCTTCGTCCTTAAGGCCAAGCTTAAAAGTGGCTTTCTTCTTTCAAACTTAGAGTTAGGCGCGTAAGGAAGTCCATCAAGGACAGAATATAAGGCTTACAGGTCGACTAAAGTTAATAAAGACATGAGTCTTCTTCCATACTCCATATACAGCTTATGGCTCTACTGAAAGACTGAAAAGTCCATTACTTCATATATTAATATGGCTTACGGGTGAATCTACTAGAAGAGCTCAATTGCTATCTTTTTGGCTGTTGTGCGCGATAGGTCATTCTAAGGCTTCATTTATTCTAGCAGCTAAAGCCCATACATCACAGATAGTACCATACAGCACAGAAGGAAAGCTTGGCATCTGATAGCGTTCGTGCCTTATCCCGTTGATGAACCCTGGTAACATACTGAGGCTATGACAGCCTCTGATCGGACTAGTCCCATTGAATCACATCCCAAGCCCATTTCATCTATTCCCGGGGATTCCCTTCTATAGGCCTAGTCAGACAATATTAAGACTGACAGGATTTATAAAATAAGCTCGAGACATGCAAGTATAACAGGAAGTTATAAGCATTGGCGATCTGCAACTAATAAGGCGGCTATTATCAGGCCTTTGATGGCTTCTCTTTCTCCGTAAACTGTAACATCAATTCTTACTTTCTTTTCGGATTGAAAGAACGTGATAAATGAAATTTCATCCTGTCGGGATTGTATCAACACAAAATCTAACTAACTTGTTTCTCAAGCTATAAGTCTTATATTTTTCTGGCTTCTGACTGATTAATGCTATAGTCTTCGGTAGCTCTGACTTAGACTTCTTTGCTCTTTCTTCCTTAGCAAAGAGGAACCCAAACCTATCTGAGGTCAAGCCCTGTAACTTCTAATCCTACTTCTCATACTACCTTAAGACTCAGGCTTGTACCTGCTAGCCCGTATACCTGAGAGGAGGAAGTCCGAGACTCTCCTTAGGATTTACCCGCTAACTAAATAGAATGAACTCTTCAGGACTGACGTGTAACTCTAAATCAAACAGAGTTGAGAAAAGAAGAGGCTTTCAGAGCCCATTGCTACTTCCGAAGTAACTTAGCCCGTTAAGATAGAGTTAGAGCCGGACAGAAGACGTAGCTACCAAGAGCCGGAGAGTCCCTGAGGAGAAGAGAGGACGCTTTCTCCGAGCCTATTGAGATGTTAGCTGCTAAAGGAGTTTACTAAGGCTGCAACTTCCTATGCTGCTGTAAGGCCTTGAAAAGAGTAAGAAAGACGAATCTATGCATAATTAGGAATTTCAATTAGTCTTCCTCAGGCCTTGCCTCATAAGTAGCTTCTTCTTTTCTACGTAATTTCCTCAGTAATACTGACGGTGGAAGATAAGGCTTTCGGAATTGATTATTAGGGCGTGGTAATAGATTAAAGAGGTATTGGAAAATCTTACCACGGAAGGAAGAGATAAGGAATCCCTAGCTTTTGGAAGTGAAGAAGCGGATAAAGTAGAAGAAAATCTGCTACGGCAAAAGTCAGACTTATGGGGGAAAGGAGAGAATAGGCTTTCAGATAGGTTGCTTTTCCTTCTGACTGATTAATGCTTTCGTAAGTCAATAGAAAACGGATGCTAGCATGCTCAACCTTATCATTCACAGGACGGGATTCCTAAATCCATCTTACTTGTTGCTCGGGTTATGACTTAGACTTCATTCCTGATGCTGACTTCGTCATGCTCCAGCTTTCTAAGTCTGCTCCTTCGATTTATTTTATTAATGGCTCTAATTTCATGTTTGAGGAGTTCAGTGAGCAATCCAATTTTGGCAGTAAGACTATCAATATATCATGTCAACAAAGAAAACTTAGAACTTCTCACCTCATTCTAAGGATGGGATTGCAACTAAAGAGAATGAGCTATCTCCAGATTATAGACCATTTCTCGCTTTCAGCTATCCTTTATAAAGTAGCATTTCTTTCCAGGCTTGCAACTCTCTTTCCCACCTTTTTAATAGATGCATTAAGGACTTATAGTTAGATATAGGATGCTAGCTGGTCTGTCCTCAGGGAGGGCTTGAACAAAAATAGAAACTATAGGATAGGTTTGAAACTAATGAGATCGAAGTTTGCACCTTTTCTTTCCTCAGTAAATTCCTAGGGGGAAGAGAGTAAGGAAAGCAAAACAAACAGATAGGGATAGCTGAAAGCTAAACTAAAGTCTATTATTAAGTTGAAGTTATAGTGGAGTAAAGATAAGCCGTAGAATCGAAAGAATCGAAGAAGCTACTTGACCTTGCAGGGCTGACTATCATTCCAGATGGCGATAAAAAAGGATAGTCTCAAGTCATGCCTCTGATCTCTATTCCAGCTTCTTATCTAGGCTTCCTTACCGGGTAATCTATTCCCATTCCCAGGGCAGATAAAAAAAAAAGTCAAGAAAGAAGTCTTAACGTGTTCGTGTCTTCCGAGGAATAGAAGATAAGATTCTCCTTTCCTGTATCTGCTAACTGATCAGTTGGCTCTGACTGCCTCTTCACTGACTATTCCCCGGGAAGTTAGGGACGAAGTAGCAGAAGTTGCAGCCGTAAAAGCCTTAGAAAGTAGTGCAAGGATTGACTGAAAACATCCTATATTGGAGTGGACTTAGGGCTTTCGGCGAATGAGGAAATATTGAGGTTTGACTTAGCCGTCAAGCTAGCTATTGAGCTATTCACGTATGACGCTCCATGGTAAGGTAATCCGATCCTTTATCAGCTAGAGGCAAAGCATCAGTAGAAAGAAGCAAATTAACTACTTCGCAGGAGAAGCCTGAAAATGGAGTCCTGGACTCTATAGTAGCTGATTTGAAGTATGTCATTTCCCTTCCTTCATCACATCTGAGAGTTAAGTCAGTCAGAATTGATGTTGTAGATTAAGACTGATCTGTAGACTGAGACGTCCGGATTTCAGTCTTTCTTTACTTATTCTAGGGCCAAGCCCAATATAACTAATATATCTATTTATATCTGCCTGTATATGAACCCCCCTGGTAAGATACTTATGAATCTCCTCAAAAGGACTAAAGCTAAGCCAGCAGTTGCAGTTCTGTCTGACTATTCAGAAGCTGATGTCACTAGTCCCGCCTCTCTTGACTCATCTTTCTTGCTTTTTATGCTTTCGCCTGCTTTCTCTTCAAAGGAAGTAAGGAGTCTTAGTGCATTCGCGTCTCACATCATATGGGAGATTCTCACATTCATCTCATCCAAAGCCGGTGAATCCATTCTTCAACCCGTTGATTCCTTTGATTGAGCAGCTGTCAAAAGGCATTCGCATCTTCTTTCAATTCAATCTTGAGAGATGAAACTTGGTGGTCCACTAGGGCTTACTAATTTTATTTACTTAGACGGGATCTACTGATAAAGAAGAAAGACCTCTTGAAGCCTTTGTGACCGATAAGACCGCGGTCACCGCACTCTCCATAGGGAAGTGTTGAGGTCGGATAAGTTTCTCTCCACCAAGTCCAATCTTTAGGAAAAGCGTAATGAAAAAAAACCAAGAACCTAAACCATTAGAGGGCTCGGATCTCAATTGCCCAGTGATTCCATTCCATAACTTAAAAGGTAGGAAAGACAGTAGTTAGAAAGTAAAGCATTGATCCCTAGAAATTCAGGAGCAGCAAATCAGTCATAGGAAGAAGCCAAAGCGGAAATATGAAATGAAAGCTTTCGACTCCGCTGGATCTCGTATTGATTTCTTCCAAGTCTAAATTGCGTATATTAGAGGCGTCGATTCAATGGAAGTCTAATCCGCTACTTCTTCTGCTAAGCTAGGCAAAGGAGTAAGAATAATGAAAGGAGGAGCTAAGTCATTCTACAAGCCGTGATGCTTTCATCTTTCTTAGTCTTTACACGACCTTACCTAGGAAAGGTTATTGAAAGCTAGGAGTCAGTTTGATATTCTAATAATCCCATCCCGATCCGCTGTGATTGAGTATAATGCATTGGCAAAGGCAGCTAGGTAAGAATAGCGCTTGAAGAGCTATAGACGTTATAGTATAGCCTACATGGTAGGATTAAGTGTTAGGCGGAAATCTCATATTCACAAAGAGTTAGGTCTCTATCCCTGAACAGACTGAGTTCAAGAAGTGAGAAAATTTCCCGCCGGCCCTCTTTTGAGGTCGAGACCAAGCAGGGGAAAGTGCCTTCTTATCTTGAGTAGTGGGGAAAAAGCTTACATTTGTTGAATTAGGGGCCTCTTGAACAGCCATTCACTTTCACTGGCTTATCTGCCCTTCTAACGGAAGAATCTCCTGGCCTTACTGGCATGACTGGAATTTTACTATCTGTCTGCACCTTAGTTTGGTACTAGTGGACTATTCAATTCTAACTGACCTGACATTTCGATCAAAGTTTCCTATAGTATGATCCTAGGGGAACCCCTTTTTTACTAAAAAGAGGAAAGCATATGACGTAAAAGACAAGTCAAGCATAATCTAACTTTTGCTAAACGAGAGCTCCTATGTTCGGCTCTGTTCTTATTCTTGTTATCTTCCTTTTTTCTTTTTCACTTTCCTTCCACCAGATTGAAACTTACCTCTCACAATCCACTTAAGAAGGCAGTTAGAGGAACGACAAGATAGCAAGCGATATCGCTGTTCATAGTGAACAATCTATGCTTCTCTATCAACCTAGCCTGGAATTATTGCAGTGACTCTGTTCCGGTTCTATATGCCAGATCTCTCTATCTGCTTGGTTCATTGTAAAAAAAAGCCTTTCCGAGTGAACTTCGCCCTTAACTTGAAGGCTAAGCAGCCTTTTTTTTCGCTTTGTCTTTTTCCTATCTTCTCTCTTCAATTGCCGAGACCCATACATACAAAGGTCTAGGTAGCTCATCTCCTTCTTCAACTCCATCCCCGTAAGCTGAAGGAAGGACGGGATTAATTGAACTCAGTCTGACTTGTTCCCTGGGATTGGATGTCTTTTGCCAAGTGAATTAGAGAGGCGGATCCTCTTTGTACGCTATTTGCCTATCTTTCTTTTTGTGTGGGTGCCACAGAATGGGCGAACATCACCAGAGAGCAGGGCCAGATCTTGATGTAGATAGGAGTTTTCAAGCTGAGGGGGCTGACAATTCTGTTGGTGTGAAGTGAGCTCTAAGCCTATCACTATCAGCTCTTGGCTTATTCTAAGCTGTTACATTCATATGTAAGAGTTATAAACTTTTTGTAGTCCTTATGCTAATATTATTTATCTGAGCAAACTCAATTCTTGAAAGAAATTACATAGATAGAGCAGTACGCTCTGATCTTGACAGCTTTCATTTTCGATTGAAAAAGTGGCAGACCTAAACTCCAATAGTGCACCGAAATGGGGTCGGAGAGTCGGTAATCTTAGATTGGCTAAGATCGAATGGAACTGTCTTTGAGGAAAGAGAGATATAGAAAGTGTGCAGTGATTGAATTGTAGTCAGTCTTCACTTAACTCGACCGCCTTTCGACTCCCATGTTTTTCTTTGGTCAACAACAAAGCACATCTCCGTTTTGTTCTTCATTCACAACTCCTACAGGCTTGCTTTTAACCATACCTGGTTCAGTCTGTATGGAGGGAATCATTTTTTCTCAATCAAGACCATGTCAGAGATTTTTGTGCTTGGCTTTTGCTTCTGTTTTTACGTAAGCGTAAACACTTGGCACGCTTATAGGATTATCCAGATAAATGAAAGATTACAGAAGCCCATGACATTTAAAATAACTTGGAAAGACGGGTTGGTGATAACCCCGTGGGAACGGCCTATTGGTCCCACCCACGGCCCATCTGACCCTTCTTCGCCTTCGGGTTCTCCAGTTAAGGATGCCCTGGATCTAGCGCAAGATGTTCCCCACAGCCCCCTTGATCAATTTGCCATTAAGTCATTTCTTGATATGAGGGTAGGATACTTGTATATCTCATTCACAAATCCCGCTTTCTTTATGCTGCTAACTCTCGGTTTGGTCTTCCTGCTGTTTCATTTGGTTACTAAAAAGGGCGGAGGAAAGTCAGTACCCAATGCTTGGCAATCCTTGGTAGAGCTTATTTATGATTTCGTGCCGAACCTGGTAAACGAACAAATAGGTGGTCTTTCCGGAAATGTGAAACAAAAGTTTTTCCCTTGCATCTCGGTCACTTTTACTTTTTCGTTATTTTGTAATCTCCAGGGTATGATACCTTATAGCTTCACAGTTACAAGTCATTTTCTCATTACTTTGGGTCTCTCATTTTCCATTTTTATTGGCATTACTCTAGTGGGATTTCAAAGAAATGGGCTTCATTTTTTAAGCTTCTCATTACCCGCAGGAGTCCCACTGCCGTTAGCACCTTTTTTAGTACTCCTTGAGCTAATCCCTCATAGTTTTCGCGCATTAAGCTCAGGAATACGTTTATTTGCTAATATGATGGCCGGTCATAGTTCAGTAAAGATTTTAAGTGGGTCCGCTTGGACTATGCTATGTATGAATGATCTTTTCTATTTCATAGGAGATCTTGGTCCTTTAAGTTTAGTTCTTGCATTAACCGGTCTGGAATTAGGCGTAGCTATATCACAAGCTCATGTTTCTACGATCTCAATCTGTATTTACTTGAATGATGCTACAAATCTCCATCAAACTTTCTTTTTTGTTTGTTATTTTTTTATAATTGAATAAAAGCGAGATAGAATCCTAGTCATAGAATGAATTTCCCACTCCTCCTGAATGAAAGGGTTTGTTTTCAGCTCATAGCGGTTGGCCCTAGCTCAAAAGGAAGAGTGAATCCATAGGGATTCCAAACTCCATGATGAATTAAGTGTCCGCATCCACGATTGGGAGAGGGAGCAGCTTTAGTACTGTGGATCTAAGTAACTCAGTGAGTGCTTTCGAAGAAAGGGGAAAATGAAATACGAACAACCGCGTAGGTCGTAATAGATCGACTTTCATGCTAGTTCTTGCTCCAGCATGAAAGTTCCATTTCAGGGAAGGACGGACGACGTACCATGATACTTTCTGTTTTGTCGAGCCCTGCTTTGGTCTCTGGTTTGATGGTTTCACGTGCTAAAAATCCGGTACATTCCGTTTTGTTTCCCATCCTAGTCTTTCGCGACACTTCAGGTTTACTTCTTTTGTTAGGTCTCGACTTCTCCGCTATGATCTTCCCAGTAGTTCATATAGGAGCTATAGCCGTTTCATTCCTATTCGTTGTTATGATGTTCCATATTCAAATTGCGGAGATTCACGAAGAAGTATTGCGCTATTTACCAGTTAGTGGTATTATTGGACTGATCCTTTGGTGGGAAATGTTCTTCATTTTAGATAATGAAACCATTCCATTACTACCAACCCAAAGAAATACGACCTCTCTGAGATATACGGTTTATGCCGGAAAGGTACGAAGTTGGACTAATTTGGAAACATTGGGCAATTTACTTTACACCTACTATTTCGTCTGGTTTTTGGTTCCTAGTCTAATTTTATTAGTAGCCATGATTGGGGCTATAGTACTTACTATGCATAGGACGACTCAGGTAAAAAGACAGGATGTTTTCCGACGAAATGCTCTTGATTTTAGGAGGACTATAATGAGGAGGACGACAGATAACTCACGATCTACTAAAAGGAAAGTTTCCGGAGATATTGGTTCGAATCCAATTCGTGAGATAGGATGGGAAGTAAGAGAGTAAGCAAGTTTCCCGCCTCTTGGTTTCCAGTCTCAGTGCCTGTTCTAAAGCAAGTGCCAAAAACAAGTTCTAGTGAAAGCTCGAAAGAAAGCTATCTCTAAGCGATAGGACTTGTGTACCCCGAGAAACGTATTCCGCAGGACAGGAAAGACAAGTATGGTAGAGAAGCTGTTTTCCCCCTCTAAATGAAGAACCTGCGAATAGTACTTGAGGCTTACACTTCATCTCAACAGGTAAGGGCCCACGTGTGGAGAGTTTCTTTAACCAGTGGTATCCAGTATGACTTCTTTCAGGTTCTATCCAATCCAATATCACCTGAAAAAAAGTATAGTTCTAGTTTCGAGGTCAGGTCCTTCCCTAACCCTAACGAGGAGGAGAGGACAAGATAGCGTATTTTTAGTCGAACTGGAACATAATTCTAATTCCGTATCGTATCTCACAGTGAAGTTCCGGACTACACTACCATATTATATTATCGGTGAATGAATTCCCGACTCCCGAGTGGTCAACTTAGAGGGCGCCCGCCTTTCCCGCATCTTCGAGACCTCAGCTCAGCAGACCTTCGAGCCCGTCTCCTACTTCTGAGTCCGATTCGGCTTCAGCAGCTAATGTAGATTTTGCCGATTCTGCTTTTTCTTCAACATCAACAGATTCGTCAGCTGAAACTAATTCCGCTTTAGCCTGAATGAGAAAAATAAGGGGGGGCCTTAAACAGGATAGGGCAGGATAGATAAAAGGCTTTCTCTTTAAGTTACGCTACCGATCCGATACTAGTATCGAATCCACCCTTTGCTGCCTTTCGAGCCCTGAAACCTACCCTATATCTCTGTCCTGGCACTTCATAGAAGAAGGAGCTTCCGCTGGATTTACTCTGTAAGCTGGAGCCACACCACGAGTGCTTGACTGGACGAAGTCTGCTAGAAGCTCATCCCAAGGAAGCTTCTTTGTCCACCTTTAGTCGAAGAGTTTGATGACCGGATGGATGGCGCCTTCATCAAAGGGGTAGCAATCCAAGTGATCCTTACAAGCAACTGCAGTCCCTGATAAGGCAGCTATGATGGTAGGAACCCGAGGAAAAAAGAGTATAGACCTTGGAGTTATCCGCAGTGCCACGGCTCTCGCATCTTTGGACACAGCAGAGAGGTTGTCTAGGGCGACATTAATATGACAGAATATCTATGATGACTCCATGTAAGCAAGACTATATAGTCAAAAAATCCACCATATTAGCCTAAAAGCCTATTAGACAGACATCTGACTTTCTTTGGAATTACGGTACTACCTTCCCTTTCCCTTCCAGGATGTCTCAATAATGGGGCCTACCCATAAGATAAAAGAAGATTTCCTTTTGCGGATCTATCTATGTAGAAAAGGGGTGCTTCGGATCGGGAGTAATCACTAGTGATAGGGCACTCGGGATCGGTAGTGTTCCCCCCATCCCTTAGTCGGTGCTCCATAATACGGCAGACAGACTACCCTACCTTTGAGGCTTAATGAGGGGCTTTAGAAGCCTTTTGTCTTCTCTTAGTCTCTCCGCCCATTCACGGAGATTATGAATATTTGTCTGGATCAGTAGCGAGCTTACCTTTCTATTCTCACTTACTACTATTACGTAACTCTATATAAGCTCATTAAGGAGTCAATTAGAGAACTTCTGTAGCTAGCTTAAGGAGTCCTTTCTTTACTGTGTATGAAGTTCTTCTAGAGTCAGTGAAAGGGGAGTTAACACCATGAACTCTCTTTCCTTTCCCTACTTGTGACATAACTCTATTACCTCTTTCTCTTGGGCTTCCCTTACTTGTGGCATAATTCAATACCTTAACTCACTCCTTAACCGTTCAGGCCTATCGACTAGATATGCCCTCACTTCCCTTCGAGAGCAATCAATGGGTCAGTTAACGCAGTAAGAAAGTACTCCCTTCGGGTTAGCTTAGAAATAACTCCAACTCCTGATTGAAGAACTTCATTAACATCTTGACTCTTAACTAACTTAGTGGCATAAGGTTATCAAAGTAATAAGTTAAAGTATGCGTGAGACTCTATTAACTCTTAACAGCTCCCTCTATTAGGGGTCTCTCTTTAACCCTGGCTAGCTCGGCTGCTCTAACTCTCGGGTTTAGCCCTATCCCCTACTCCAGCAACTCCTAACTCATAACTCTTAGCTCATACCCGGCCTGTGACCGATTACCTTACTCATAAGCTCTTAACTCAAACCAACTAACTCCTTAACTCCCTTAGCTCGATAACAACCCTTACCTTAGGCTCTTGTTGAAAGTAAAGAGTCCGAGGAAAAACCCTTAAGCATCGCTTCCTTCTTAACTTGTTGAATTCACTCACTTAACAACCAATTACGTAACTCTCTCTTACCCGGTTACGAACCTAACTAAACTAATGCTTGTTCGATCGTGTCCCTTGAGGTATGAGTCAGTTAGCGGGAGAGAACTCCTTAACTCAATAGCTCATTAGCTACCCTTGCTTGTGGCCTATTAGAGTCAAGACTTCTACTTTATGATATTTTTCGTGAGTTCAACAACAAACAGTTACAGCTGGTGAAACAACAGGAAAGGACAGAGACTCTATAACGTGCTTGTGACCGATCCATTACTTTAAGTAGTCAGTGAAAGCAGTTGTTAACACATGCCCTAACTATCTATCTAATAGGGCCTAGCTGCTCTTTCATACCTTACTGCTGACCGATCTTCAGCTACTAACTCAAATACCCTACTTGAAGACACCTTAGCATCAAAAGCAATAATCAAGCAAGCAGATGAACGAACCAAAGGCAGAGGTGCTACCAAGCTAGCTCAAACAAGATTGAAAGCAGCATCTCCAGAGGATGCTAAAGCAGTCAAAGTCCTAACTAGGAGCTCGTAACTACTCTATTGCTTACCCAACTCATGCAATAATAGTCTTCTCGGGGTTCGTGACCTAAGAGAATAGGCAACATAAACTTCAAGCTTTGCTTCTTTCCCTTCTCTGGATAGGGGTCGCTCCTATCGGTGACATCCTCAACAACTCCAACAACATTAACTCTCCTTTCCAATTCAGTTAAAGCAGGAGTGAAAACTACAGCTGAAACTGGCTTAGAAATAGGTGCAGCTCTTCGCTCTCCAACTGCCTTAAGACAAGACCGGTGATAGGATTCATTTAAAGAAGAAAGCTCGGGAGTCAGTTCATGTCTTTGTTCTCTTCCCCTATCCCTCTTAGTTAGGAAGGGGTCGAGCTTAGCTCATGAGATCAACTCATCTTTTAACAACAAGGGCAAGAACTCTATTAGTTGCTATTTTACTCACTTACCTTGTGACAGATCTAGGATTCTCTCGTTCGGGCTTAGTCCGTAACTCTATTCTTAACTCCTATCAAGTATTAACTCATAGCTCGGGAGATAACTCTATACCTTACTTGCTTGGGACCGATCTTGTCTTCTCCCTACTTTCTTTTAGGGCTAGCTCCCACTCGTTACTAACTCATACTCTTTCATACCTTACTTGTGCCTCTAACTTAAGAAGCAGGTTAAACAAGACTAACTCGATTAACTCTTTCCCTACAACCGTACTTGTGACACTAATTAACTTACTTAAGACCCTATAAGCACCATCCTCCCCTATTAGATTAGGGCTCTTGGAGAAAGTAATGAGTCTTGACTTGGTACGAAGGGATCGATCAAATCAATACTTTTTTATAGTCTTGACAGAAGGGCTAATGTTATCGTAATAGATTACCCAGCACGAGGTTGAACTAGACCCCGCACAGCAAGGAACGAAGTAACTCGACCAACGGGAGAGGAACAGAGGCCGAACCCAGTGCAAGGAGGGAAAGAAGTCTTACTAGAACGCCCTACTCCCTTCATGCTCCCCCGCTTACAAGCTAGCCAGATTCTGTCTTCTTCTAAACCTTTTCTCTATCTCCCACTTCTTTTCCATTGAGGACGGCAACTCCTTACCTTACTAAGGCATACTTTCACAAGTACGGGTTTCAAACTTACAGGAGTCTCTTGCATTTTGAGTACCTGATCCTTATGTAGCCAGACCAAGGCTAAACCTCCTCGAACTCTTACACCCGGAGTCCCCTGTCAGAACTCTTAACCGGACACCTGAGTTAACAACCTGGAGCAAGAACACTCTGTAACCCAATGCCTATAACTCCGAACTCCCTGACTTATGGCTTCGCAACTCCTAGCTTCAGGAATAGTTTAAGGTTTAGAAACCTTAGAGAAAAATCCAACAACCCCTTTTATTCCTCAAGACAGGAGTCCCAGACAGGTTAGTGATTAGTATTGGATGGATTATCTAGTTATTAATTCACCCGATGGAATCATACGAGCCGGGAAGGTTCACATTGCCGGAAACGAGGCTTTTCCCATGTCTCCCGAACACGAAGCCAATTGAGATGAAAGCTTATAAACAGGGAAGATAAGAGGGCATCGGATAGGAACTCATCAGTATGATTCTTTTTTTAATGACTAGTCTCTTCCCTTTTCCCTTTACTTCAAGTAAATCTAACCGAGCCCAAGCTAACGCCCCCTATTTCTAAAGGGGTCCCTTAAGAACTTCATATAAGTGAAAGGTTGCTTTTAGGAGTGATCCCTCACTCTGAAACAAGCCGGTGGTGATCTCACTTTCGAAAGAGAGTCTCGACGTGGCGGTGTACACGTAGCGCCTATAGCATAAAGCCCGAAACCGCCTTCTTCCTCAGCATCCTCCTTTTCTGGGTCCTTGTCAGCTTAGATGATTTCAGTTATGCTGGACTCTCTCTCTCCTACAGCCTCCTTCTCAGGTCTCGCTTTCTGTGCGACATGAACCCACTGATTGGAAGACAATACCTATAGGGGGCTGGTAATTCAAATCCGAATAAGCTGGTCAAGTAGAAGGAACTCCCAGAGTGTGAAGCCCTTTGGAGTAGGGGGATGAGACTTGGTCTGGGGCAATTGCACCGTTCTCTCCCTCCGCACATGACTAATCGAGAACGAACTTCGCAATTAGAATTACTCGACCTTCTCAGGCACTGCGGAATGGTCCCAGAAAGGATGAGAAAAGGGCTGCTGCCGGGCTAGGCTCCATAAGGTAAGGGCGCTTGCTGCCTAAACCATTAGGGGGCTAGTGAGTCCAAAGAGGCAGAGTCAAAGCAAGGACTTAGAGTTAGCAAACTGGCATACTTCACTAAATAAGTCTAAGCCGGAAAGCAGGCAAAGTCTAGCTGCCTATTCGATTCCTTAAGTCCCAGATGTCATCTTGAAGATTTTCCTTCTTGTCCTGCATATATATAAGGCATGAAGAGAGAACAATTGGGAGATTGAGTCCCCCCCGATTGCTCCTTTCCACCAGCTGTCCCTCTTTGTTGTGCGCTTACCGGAGAGTGGGACGGGTATAGAAGGATGTCCTCTGTGAAAGGCCCCTTGGAATCCAAGGATACTTGATATTCTCCTTTCCTTTTTCAAAAAAGTGGTGGAAGGCAGTCCCGAGACTCTAATAATCAGTGGACTGCTCGCCGCATTGATTCTATCTTTATCCCCGGATGGATATTGATGGATTCCTAGTACCGACCTTACTTCAGGGTCGGGGTCAGGAAGAGAAAAGATTCGACCTGGTTCAGGTTCACCTATATACCATTAAGCAAAAACGAAAGCAAGTTTAGGGTTAATTTAGCTATTTCCCGACTTTCACTTCAAGCTTTTGAAAGGAACCCAACTCAAAGCATTCAGTCTCAAAGGATCTCATCGGGAAGCACTCTGTCCAGCAGCCCATGTTCTACACTGGCTTAATGGCTTGGTGGATGTCAGAGAGAGAGAGGTTTCAACTCTTATCACTCTTTCTTTGACGGCCGTTTGAAGACCAACCAGCACAAGAATTGAGTTCTAACGGAAGCGTCAAGACTTTTGACCAAAACGAGGTGCAGGATCGATAAGCAGCTCAACCTATTCGCAATTTAACTAAACCTGAGAGAATTTACATCGGAGAACAGGCCAATGGCCCAAACAAACGAGAAGAAAAGATAGGGGTCGGCCAACAACTGGCACGCTAGCCTCCCATCGACTAGGGCCAAGACAGGTAGAGGAGGGAGGTACGAGCTTCTTCTTTTTTCTTTTCTTATACCTTTTCCTTCTCTTCCTCTATCTCTAAAAGGGCAGGGGCAGCAATTCCCCTTATGAAGATCTTTGGGCATCTCTCTCCTGGTGAGCCTTAGTTTAGTACGGATGATAGGATGTCGGGAATAGCCTTCAAAGAGCGTATTCTTCCTCCCTCTACAAAGAATGGAAGTCTTGGCTGATTCAACTCAAGCAAGAACAGCATCTATTCCTTCAACAGCTGTTATGTTAGGGTAGGGGCCTTTTTCCTCCGTTTAACGACGTCATATAGGTAATCAGCCGCATGAGTACCTGAAGACGTCTTAAAGGGAACTGTAGGCCATAAAAATGCGTATTCAGAACCTCATGTTAATGATTCCCTATCTGGTTTGTTAAACGGTGGTTAACCAGTAAGAACATTTGGAAGGGTTCCAGGATTCAAGGTTCCTTACCTTAACCGGAAGAGTCAGAGAAGGAAGAAGAGCTGGAAGCTAGAGAGTTGCTGCCTAGCTACAAAGCCTGGATTTCCATGACATACTCAAAATTTGTTTCTTATTCAATGGTGAGCTGATGAAGATATAGGGAAAGAACTCCCTTCTTTCTTAATGCCTAAAGATAGGGTAAAAAGAGAAGGGGACTTCCCAGAAGGAGAGTGGAAGCCCAAGAGAGAATCAGTCGTTCCAATCCCTGACTTCCATTCCTGACTTATCCCAGCTCGGGAGGACAGGGGAAGACTCATAAAAAAGTAAAGTATGACAAAACGATTAGCTGCGAACAAGAAGAAGCTCTTCAAGGAGTTCTCACTTCTGGCCACACCAACCCTTTCAACTCCGAGATGGATTTCTCAATCAACATCTATAAAGCCACACCCGGCCCTTCTTTAAGTCCTCTGCTTCCTTCAGTCACCCGAGTTCGGCTAAGGTTACCGAAAACCTGTCATAGCTGGTTAAAGTATAACATTCTACTTATGGTCCAGGGTACCGACACCAGAAATCAGCCTTCAAGATGCGTGAAAGAAGCGAAGCCCAAGGGGACGTTTGAAAGAGGTATATTTGACGCCCTCTCTTATGTCGATCTACCCAATCATTCTTTAGTTTTGAGTAAAGGGATGAATAGGTGGTAGGTGAATTAGAGGTAGTTCATGTGTTCGCCGGTCTATCACCATATCCGTATCGCTTAAGCTGTTGTCCATCTAGGCTTGTAAGCCTTCCAAGTATCTTCCAGTCTTCTATGGTCCAGCCGTCGTAGTTAGTTATCCCATTCCCCCGTCTGTCCTTAGTCTGTTATCAAGTAGGGTGCTGAGTTTTCGCTTTCCCGAATGCTTTTCAACAAGCTTTGCTTCGCCCTGCACATGATTGGTCTATGTCTCTTTTCATTTTAAGGCGTATACCCATTTTTGGGACTTTCGATCAAGAAAGGCCTTTACGGCGGGAAGCGCACTTTATTCTCATTCGATTTGTCTTAGGCCACCTATTCATCCCTTTCCTCAAAAGAAAAGCAATTCCCCCTGTTTTCGAAAGGTAGTATTCCAAGTCGGGATTCCGCAGGGAGTAGCTTTTAGCATTTCCTACATTGAAGCTGACCGATAACTCCCGGAGCTGGAGACAGGGGCCCGCTATTCCTTCAGAAACCGGGAATCCGCAAGGAAGGATAGGACACAGAAGGAGGACCTAAACTAAACTTCCTCAGTCCTTGACTAATGACTAATTCTGGCATTATAAACTGCCGGGAAAACAAAGTCTAGCTATTTAGTTGATACCCGTCTACATTAGTCTTGAGATTGCTCTTGCAAGAAAGTCCGTAGATACGAAGCTAGGGAAAGCCTTATATTAGAATATTGTCTGACTAGGCCTATATCTTCAGCGGGAGGAAGGAAAGTTGCTAGGGCCGTAGGGCCGGCACACTAACTTCATCTTGCAATACTAACCGAATTTTGCGATTAGAAGCATAGACGCAACCAATCCGCAACGCGTATCCCCCGAGAATCGGGGAGTATGTCCTCTTTCCTTAGAGACCTGAAGGTCGCATGTGAGGCAGGCACTCGATGCCAGCTTCAAATAAAGTAATAAAGTCTGGAACGGACAACACCCTGCCATAATGAGTTTCCCCATTTTAGCCCTATAAGATAGGGGAACACAGGAATTCAATCCTTCCCTTTCTAATAAGAAAGAAAGTTTCCTAACGCGGAGTGACAGCATAGCGTTTGAGTTCCTTTGCTAGAGTCACACTCGAGAGCCTCACATTCTTCTTTCTATACGTGACATCTCTTCCTTGTACTTATATACGTAACCATCCCGGAGCAAATCAACCTTATTTCGACCGGTAACGCCGGAAATAACCGATCTCGCTACCGGGTGAGGGAAGAAGAGCTCTACCAAGAGGTTCACTCTTTTCGCATGACTTTCTTTCCTCGACAATAACGAATAAAGTAGTCACAAAGGACTCTAAGCCTTAGAACAAACAGATCTATTCACGTCCTCCGCTAAGAATCTCTCAGATTCGGTTCTTGAATCTTCCCCGGCCGTAGCCTAGGATTAAGAGCGACATCCTCGATGTCAAACCCCTGCTGGCTGGGGTGGGAAATCTCTACTCTCCAAGAGACGTTTCCTCACCTAGTCCCGGAGACCTAACCTAACGGCTGGGACAGAAGAAAGATCGGGGAACCTGCTAGCCTATTCGTTATGGGGAATCAATGCGCCAAAGCTATCGGCGCTGACCGCGTCCATCTTATCTTCTACGGGGTAGGTAGATAGGAATGGTCCTCTTTTGCTACCATCGAGCCGATGGTCTTCGCCTTCGGTGACTTCTCCAGGAGGATGGGAAAGTCAAAGTAGCCGCTCAACACTCACGAGGGGGATAGCCTACGCTAATCACGCACCTCCAAAGAGGCATCGATACGTCTTTCCCCGTTGATGAAGCCCGGAAGAAAGAGACTTGCCACTCCTGTTAGTGAGAGAGTGGTCACAGTTCGTCACCTCGGTGCCATGGGCTTCTCTGAAAGAGAGGGTAAGGTTTCGGCTAGGTGAGGAGACCGCAAGAGCCATAATAAATCAACATTGGGGCTTCAAGTCCCACAACCTGTGCAGATTTATAAGCCAGGGTACAGATAGATCGAAATTCGCGCTCGGGTGTGAATTGGTAGCTCACAATCTCTGAATTCGCATCGCCAGAAGGCTTAGAAAGGATAGACAATTCCTTGGGTGACCGAGGGGCTCTCGATAAGAGCACAACCTTTCGCCTCGACGAGGCTAGTCCAGAGTGGAAGCTATCCGGGTAAAGTGCTGACCACGGAGTTCCTATGCTTAACCAGATTAATAGGATTGGAAAAACTCCTCGTCTGCACCTCCCATAGATAATGCGACATCGGTCGAGGCTTGTGACAAAGGAGGGGGAACAATAAATTTCCTTGCCTGCCTGCAGGTAGTTAAACCTATAACCACTTAGCAAGGGACCGAACTCAGATGACAGAATAATTCAATTGAGTTTCTCCTTTCGCCTGTCGACAATGAATAGGTTGGTAGGAACCCTCCTTTAGTTTCACACTGGGGAGATCTCGACTCTTAGGAGAGGGCTTTGAACCTATCTTTTCTCTAAGAGAAAGGTGACTGCCCAGTCTTTAATCTGGGGGCTAATGACTTAAAAAAAGAAAGAGGGGAGGGGCTAGTCCAACTAACAACTGAACCCCTCAAGCGAACGAGTAGTGAAGCCTTACCCAGATCGAGATGAGAAAGAAAGGGCAATTCTCAAGCTAGACCCACACAAATGTTTAATCGAAAGCTCTGTCATCCTTCCCCATACCAGATTGAAAACAACAACCTTGAGTCATCTATTGATTGAGGAACCGTACCTGTCACGTTGAACCATGTCTGTCAACGGTGAAAGATAGCCTAAAGTGAGGGCCCCGGAGATAGGATTTCTCAACTGTCGATCGACGCGACAATCATGCCTGCTTGACAAAGCCTTTTTCAGTCTCCCAATAAACGAAAAAGGATTGCTGGTGACACGAAAGCTGTGCTCGACGCTCTCTTTCCTATTCCACTGCGCTAAGTGGTCTTTCCCTTGCTGGCTGGATGACTACTATGGACAAAGATGACGACTACTCCCAGTCTCTGGTCAATCCATGCTGATGCTAGAATTGCTTTTCCCCCCGCCCATACCTGGGAAGAGAAAGTACAACCTCTGCTGCATCCTATCCTCTACTTTAGTTGAATTCTTTTGTTCTAGAATCACAGACATTGGCTAAAGATACCACAGACTTTCTGGTTATGTCATACTCTATTCTATCTACTCTTACTGACCTTCCCTTCGAGCAGACTAAGAAGAAGAAGCCCACGTAGCGGTAGCAGCTACGACTTCTTCCTTCTGGGCTTACTTGCCAAGTACAATAGCAACGGATTCTGTACCAGCAAACCATATTTAACCGGGTGTTCCCTCTCCGTTCTAGCTTTCTAAATAAGTCAGATCGGTGCCTTTTCTCCGGGAAGACTCCTCAATCAGTTAATCCAGATCCGGAAGTCACTTCGCTACCTGCCGTGTTGAGTTCTGCCTTCTTTAAGGTAAGGGGAGCGAAAGTCATAAAGGAAATGAAATCCAACTCCCAGTCTCATTTACTGCTAACCATAGAAAGAAGAGCAACCGAGCCCAACGAACCAAAGAAAAGATTTGAACCCATGAAAAGCATAGCCATCCCATATGACTCTAGAAATTCCTTAAGAAAGCGAGAGAGCTCAGTCCTAAAAGCAGATCGCCCTGCGCTCCTTGAATCTTTCTTACTCCGTCTACAGAGCATGCCACTATGCGTAAGACATTGAAATGGAATGGCTAGCAAGACACTAAAGCAGGAAAGGAGGAAAGCAGCTTCCAAAGGAAAAGGGCAAAGACTGACTTGATTCTTTGCTCTTCGATCTCGCTACTCGCCCCTATTCGATAAGTAAAGGAGAGGGCTTAACGCTCCTGCGCTGAAAGCATCAAACTGGATTAGATATAAGCCTTTACCCGAAAGAGATGAAAGCCAATGGAAGAAGCGTATGAGTTGAAAGCAAAGAATGAAACTAATCAAACTAATGAGCTGTTAGGGGAGCAGTACACTAGAGGTAAGATTCTCTCAGCAAGACTGAAAGGAGAGGAAGCTCAGAAGTGAGTTGATAGGTAATGATCAATCCTGCTGTGTTTCTGGCATTGGTTCTGTCAAAATCAAGATGCACGACGTTGTAGTAAGAACTTTTACTGAGGTGCGGCATGTTCCAGATATGTCAAAGAACCTTATTTCGTTGACCACATTGGATCTCGGTGGTTGTCTGTTGGCGGTGATGGTGTTTTAAAGGTTGTAAAAGGCGCTCCAGTTGTGATGAAAGCTCATCAAGTTGGTAGCCCCCTAATGGTTTAATACGTGTTGTGTTACAAGGATCTACCGTTATAGGCACTGCTGCTGTATCTTCCTCCATGTCTGATTCAGAAGTCACTAGACTATGGCATATGAGGCTGGGACATATGAGTGAGAAGGGTTTGACATTGTTAAGCAAGAGGGGTCTTCTTTCTGGTCAGAGTACATCCAAGTTGGAGTTCTGCGAGCGTTGTCTCTTTGGCAAGCAAAAGAGAATCAGTTTCAACTCAGGGCTTCACAGAACTAAAGGTACTCTTGATTACATACATTCTGATCTTTGGGGCCCAGCACGTGTTCCTTCAAAAGGTGGTGCTCGGTATATGCTTACCTTCATTGATGACTACTCCAGGGGTTTATTTTATGAAAAAAAGAGTGATGTGTTTGTCACTTTTAAGCAGTGGAAGGCTTTAGTTGAAAAACAAACAGGCAAGAAGATTAAACGCCTTCGCACTTAGGTTAGGTTAGAATTTTGTGATGGTGATTTCCACAAATTCTGTAAAGATGAAGGCATTGTTAGGCATCTTCCACACCTTATCTTGCAGAGGCACTCCACAACAGAATGGTGTCGCTGAGCGGATGAATAGAACTTTACTGGAGAAAGTTCGTTGCATGCTATCTAATTCTGGCTTATCCAATGATTTTTGGGCGGAAGCAGCTTCTACAGCTTGCTACCTAGTGAATCGTTCTCCAAATGCTTCTATTGACTGCAAGACTCCAGAATAAGTATGGTCTGGCCACCCTGCTGATTATTCTGAGTTAAGGGTATTTGGATGTCCTTTATATGTTCATGTTAATGATGGCAAGTTGGAACCTAGATCCAAAAAAGGCATATTCATTGGTTACCCAGCAGGTGTAAAAGGATACAAGGTTTGGTACCCTGATCCAAAGTCACCTAAATCTGTAAGTAATCAGTAGAGATGTTGTGTTTGATGAGTCAGTCATGCTTCATCAGAAGAAGGAGCCTTCTAATTCTGATGAGACAAGTGTGAAGAATTCAAGTGAGCAGGTGGAGTTTGAGGTGGAGAATACAAGTTCTTCACAAAATGATTCACAATCAAATTCAGTCCAGCTATCTACTTCAGAGGATGCAGAAGATTCACCAGAGCAGAGGTGGAGTCTCTCCATAGGAATAAAACATGGGTTTTAGTTAAACCGCCTAAAGACAAGAAAATTGTTGGCTGCAAATGGGTCTTCAAAAGGAAGGAGTCCTCTCCGGGAGATGAAGGAGTCAAGTATAAGGCTCGCTTAGTTGCAAAAGGATACAGTCAGGTACCAGGTGTAGATTTTAATGAGGTTTTCTCACCTGTAGTAAAACACTGTTCCATTCGGGTTCTGCTCGCATTGGTAGCCATGTTTGACTTGGAGTTGGAACAGTTGGATGTCAAAACAGCTTTTCTACATGGTGATTTGGAGGAGCTGATTTATATGCAGCAACCTGAGGGATTTCTTGTTGAATATAAGGAAGGAGGAAAGCTCACAAGGGGAGTTACTTGACTTATTACTCTTACTGAGACTGACTACTAACTACTAAGAGACAACTATCCAACTTGCTCAACTCTGAACTCGAACTCAGCAGAAACCTTACTCTTTACTGCTTTCTCAAGCCTACGGGAGAGGATTGACACCGATAGGGGGTACCTCGGAAGATTGAGTATATTAGGTATAGATAGGTATTCACTTGCTCGCCCACTTATCCATGCAAGGAGAAGTCTGAGAGAACTTACTCGAAGAGGGAGGATGGATGCGAATGAGCTGCAAGAATGCGTAGCGAGAGAAAGTCTTATCGACCGATAGCGACAGGGTTGACTTAGTGTTTGGTCACTTCCTTGCTTGGCTACCTCAGTAGGTCCTTCTTAGGCATGAGCCGTAGCCTTAGTCAGTAAGGATGGGAGGGGGCTTACTATTAGATAGGGACTCAGGAAGTTCATGGGAAGAGGTTAGTGTAAGAGATCATCTTTACGGGGTTGGAGTCACCGAAGTGAACGATAGGCAAGAGAAGACACAGGAGTTATCATCATGGTATAGTATTTTAATCGTTGTGGTGTGGGTGATTTATAGCGGTATAAGATAATACCCTTATCCTATACTTCTACGCCGCCCTGGGCCTTACCTCTCTAACGGTGATGAGCTGGGTTCGCTACCCCATATACGGATCATATACTCCTTAAGAGGCTCATTGTAGAGAGGGCCTGTCCTTGAAAAGGAAGTAGCTGATATAGTAGCTTCTTATATAGTCAGTTCTCCCGGAGCAAGAGGCGGGGAAATAGGCTGATCTTTGATTTATTCATTTTTACGTCCCCCTTAAGGGGAATGGAATCATAGGGCATTTGAGCAGGTCACGCGAAGGCAAAATGACACTTCTTTCTAACTTTCCTTATAGCTCCCGTGTAAGTAAATCTAACTACCTGCTGTAAGTCTTTATTACTTCCAAAGCTTTCTCCTTCCAGTTAGGCTGAAGGACGTCTAACTAAATCCTAATCGTTTGACTTCTTTACGTCTTCGCATTCTTTAAAGCAGAGGGTAAGAAGAGAGGAAGAAAGAGCAGCAAGCTGCAAGAGCATCCTATTTAGTCCTATATTAGATCTTAGCGCAAAAGCTAGTACTTTAGAGTCTATTTTGGTGCATTCCCCAGCTTCATCTGATAAGGGAGGCCTGGAAGTTGCAGTTTCATTCCCATCAGTTGGATCCCTAAGGCTTAAAAGAAGAAAGTCTGTCATTTACCCTGCTTCCGGAAGTAAGAAAGAATCTATTCCTATCGGAGATTCCGTTTTTGATTTAGAGTTAGACTACACGTCCAGAGAAAAGTATTGATATCGTGTTACGAAAGCCAACAATCAGTATTGAGATTGAGAAGATTAATCGGAGAAAACAAGTAGTATTAGAATACACGCCCTACCTTAGCTTCCTCTATCTATGAAAGCCCGCTTTAAAGTCAAGTCAGGCAGTGGAAAGAAAGTCAGTCAGAAGATCAGGCTGAGATGAGAAAACTATTGAGATTTGTGTTCAAGCCCTTACTTTACAGATCGGGGACTAAAGGCAGTTGAAAGCAGTCTTCTATTTATAGGTTTGAGTTAGACGCCGAGCTAGCTTCGTTTAAGTCTTTTAGCTCTACCTCTGCCTTCGATTCCTCTATGGCAACCTCAGCCATAAACTAACTATCTAGCTTCTTAGGGCTTAGCTACTTTATCCGCTAGAGGAAGATAAGCTGCCTTGGCCAAAACCCTTCGAATCTCTTACCCAAAACCCTTTTTACGGGCTTGCAGGTACAGGCCATACAGCTGGTAGTATGATTTCTAAGTTACACGGGATCTAGTATTGAAGGAAAGCTAGAAAGCTAATTGATATTGAGTTACAGGGGATTCCCCCATATTCTAGATAAATAACCCCCATTCTATTACTACACCGCTCATCTAACTAAAGAATCTCTTTCAACACCAATTGATTCTCATCCATATTCCGTTGAATCACTTAATAGTCCCTTTTAATCTATTACAAGACCTAGGATTCAATGCCACTAGGATCAACTCTTCCTAGCCTTCCCTGAACTACTCTATCGGAAAGCAGCAAAAGCAGAGAAAGAGCTTGAGGTGAAAAGAGAGATCGGAGATTTATCGATCTATTGAGTTACGTTGAGACAATACCGACCTTCTTCATCTTCTCTGATCTTTCCCGGCGGGGGGATTCTATTCCAATGCCCAAATCCCCTCCTTACTCAGCGGATCTAGTAGGAAAGGCTGTAATTAAGGATTGCCAATCAGCTTATTTAGGATTTCGTTCCGAGAAGCAGGTAAACGAAAAATGACCTTGTCTTGCAATGGAGCTTGGGGCCTTACAGGCTGACCTTCATCTTTCTATTTTCTTGCGTGAAAGCCATGACTTAGATTGAGATCTTTTAGGCAGGGAATAAGAGCTCGAAGGGCTAACTAAAGAAGTAGCAGTTAAAGAATTCCCATCAGTTGGATCCGGAAGTAAGAAAGTCTAGTAAGGCAGGAGCATTACGAAATCATAAGCTGCAAAGAAGTCATAGTCAACCGGGGAGCTCTAATGAATTGATTTAGCTCTTAAAGAATTCCTTTTTGAAGAAGGGCAGAAAGTCAAGTTAGAATCATTCTCTTTTGTTCTTACCTAAAAGGAAGTATAGCAAAGGCAGAAAGCTTAGTCTCAAGCCGGATGAGTTCTATTTAGTGTTACTACGGGGCCGTCCTTAGATCAGGATGAGCACAACGACCTGAGATTGAGAACCTACCTTTTTTCTTTCTATTTGTGTGAAGAAATCCCGTCCTTGAGAATCCTCGATCTTGAGATTGTTGTGCATTATTCCAGTCCAGAAGTTCATTCCTCTCATAAGGCAAGAGGGCCTTATGAGTTGAGAAGGCGAAGGACCTAGCAACCTCTATTTAGTTACGGAAATCAGGTAATCTGATCCTTCGGAGGACAGAGAAGAGTTTACAGCTTGAGGTGAGGAAGGTTACTATTTTTATTTTTGTGTATTAAAGTCCTTACTAGAGTCTTGAAGTAAGTTGAAGTAAGAAAGATTGAGTTGGAGGAATCCATAGGAGGCCCGCCCGTTATGCATTGCATGAAAGAACCTTTCTTTGTATGACTTCTCGGTCGAATGAATACGAAATAGGACATCCGCGGGTGCTGGTAAGCTTGATGAATGAAAGCTTGAAATTCAAGGTCGTTGTCAAGACAAGAAAAGGTTTTTTCGGGAACAAAAGGAACAGCTTTATCATCACTATGTAGGTTGTATCCGGGAAAGGAAGCTATGTCCACCTCATCCCCCCTCCCAAGGTACTCATAGAATAGGCTCCACCTCCGTGATACTTGGGGAGATTATGACAGATCTTTAGTGGGTCTTTCCTTTTAGGAGCACCTTCCAACATACTATCTATGCTCTAAGCTTCTACTTTCGCACCTCGGGTCCCAGATCAATTTGATCGTCGATCTGTACCTTCATTCGTACATGCATATGGATCTTCAACCCCGAGATCCTCTATGAGATCTTTTTCCAGAGAAGCCCCTGCATATGTTGCCCTTATCTATTCATGGTGTAATTTTTCTATCTGGTAAGTTTCGAGCTTCTTTAACAAGAGATAAATGCTTCTGAAAGCTATCTTATTAGCGCTCGTGCCCCATCATCCCATGGGTCACTTCACTCTCCGTAGGGGGAAGCAGAGTTCTTTCCCGGGTAAGAATGAGGATTTGAGTTTTCCTTATCCCGGGGGTGCCCCCCAGACCCCCAGCGCTACTACTTAATACCTTAGCTTGAAAGCCAACGCTTGCTATTCCACAAACTTCTCATTTCCCCTCTTATCTTATACATCATAGTCGTACTCAACTTCTTCTCTCGTTTGTGCAGAGTTATGGCTTTACCCCTTCTTTCGATTTTTCTCATAAGAGAAGAAAGTTTCTAGACCCAGGGTACGCTTATGGTTTGGTGGTTGGGGTGGGTCCACTCTTCCCCCTAATAATATTGTCCTCTAGGTGTCTATGTCGACTCAGAGCGATAGTGAGGCAGATTCACGGAAGCAGGTGGCAACCTGGCGCTCGCGGACCTGTTTATTTTGATGGTATTAGAGTCACCTCGCTTTCTAGCAGTGCTCTTACCACTTAGCCTATATCTTGTGTTTAGCTAAGGTAAGTTTTCTAGTTTTAGTGACCATGAAATGATGTCACTTGCCGCCTGGTGATGACTTGCACCTTAAACAAGTAAGTCACGACCATTGTATGGATTGCTGTCAGCAGTACCTGTTTTACGCTCTGGTTTAATTTGAATCCAAAACTCTTCTGTCGTGCCTCAGGCCTTACAACTTCGTTGAAATAAGAGCCGAAGCACCAATCTCTTTTGCTTTGAATCCTAGCATCCACTCTATGAAAGGTTAAGGGTTGTCTTTTTCTGTACCTAAAACTCAAATGCTAGTCTCATTACTCGTGGAAAGTTCACTACGTTGGGTTTTATTTGGTGATTGTGGTGTTATCGGGCACAAAGCCGAGCATTGTAAGGCTGCGAAGAACCGCAGGTTTGGGTCGAGCTCTAGCCAATCCAATAATTCAAGTACAGGTGTGGACTGATCAACTTGTCGATGTGATCAAATCCCCTTAAAGACGTGTTTAAAGCTGCTTAAAGCCTCAAAGGCAATAGAGCAAGGAAAGAATAGATACCCTACACATTTAGGATATCGATTGGTAGTTACCCATTGTTTCAAGAAGGTTTACATTATCATTCCATTTTTCCTTGTATGAGGCCCTTACCTGCAATGTGGGAAGTGCAGCCTCTCTCAGTGAGGAGACAGGAGCTCTAGCTTAGATACGGTCCCTAGGTATGGGGATGGGGTAGTAAAGAGATAGTATGATATTCATCATAACATAAATAAGAGACCTTTGAGTATACTCTGGTCTCTTTGGCTATTCCTGCATAAAGCGAAGTATCTCGTCGTAAGAATCGAATGTAGCCCTTTCCAAATCGTTGGTACTAAGTTACTAACTTTTCTGGATGGCTTTCCCCTTTCGTAACTATGGATGAGCTTGTCATGCTACCATTGCATCCCCAAAAAAATGTGGAAGTCAAGTGAACAGTTGAAATCGCACTGTTAAAGTCTTTTGAAAGTAGTAAGAGATAAGTTGATATAACTAATAAGTGCTCGTGAAGTCATTAATGGGAGCCCATACAAAGCTAACACTTAAACAGGAACCCTGATATAGATACAGTAGGATCAATTGAATTAGCAAATAGAATGTACGAAATCTTTTCAGTTTAACTGGTAATTGAATTGCTTCAATTATCGTAATTATCGAAGATCGAATCGAGGAAGGAAGTCTATAGTCGGATGAGCTTAAAGAATGGTTTGGTCTTCTTTTCGTCCTAAGGTAACAAGTACCGGGTTGGGGCAACTTTGACGCTCTTTTGTTCCACGACCGAAGGAAAGCACTTTTAGATGATGCTTCCAATGCTACTAGCGATGTGTATCGGCACGCACTTCTTTTAATGTGTCGTCTTTGTTTTTCGTACCCGATCTGGGGCGGCGCAAGGGCTTTCTTTAACCCTTAGCTCGCCCGAGACTCCGAAACCTTCATCGTAGCAAGGGCTGTCTTGTCTTTCCAGTCCCAAGCCGGAGCCGAGCCCGGAATAAGGTAATGATCTTCCGTTATGGAGTGTTGTTTATGTGATACGAGATGTTGAGGACTACTCCGGCTCCTTTGTGTTTAGGGGAGCTCGATAGTCGGCAATCTCGTGCTCCTTACAACAAAGCCAGAGAGCCAGTTCTTTCCAACTATCTTGGAGTTGCCCCCTATTTCGATCATGCCTATCCAGATTCTCTCGATCCAGCCGAACTTACTTCAACTCCACTCTCATCTAAGCCCGTAAAGTCCTCCCTCTCTTCTTCCTTTCCCTCTACAACCTTGCTGGGATTGCTTGATTGGGTTATCACGAGATGCAGTTCAGTTAAATAGATAACTCCATCTTTCCTGCCAGTCTGTCTAGCCCGTCTAGTAACAATATCTCCTCCCGTTCTAACAGACTGAATCGGAACGTGTCATTTCAGTGGTTTAAGCTCAAAATCTATCTGTAGAAAGATTGATCGGGGTATTTCCTTTGGGGTCATGGCTCTGATAGAAAAGGTCTGCATCCGGAAGAGGTTCCCAAAGATTGTGGAGGACTGGGTATTCGTAAAACTTGGTCTTTAGCTAAGCTCAACTGGTCTCTTTGTTGCTGAAAATAGTGAGAAACTCTTATCTAGAGTCATTAAAGCTAAATACCAGAATAGGAATAGGGTTGCAACCTCTT
The DNA here is from genome assembly GCF_014773155.1 of Arachis stenosperma. Lineage (NCBI taxonomy): Eukaryota > Viridiplantae > Streptophyta > Magnoliopsida > Fabales > Fabaceae > Arachis > Arachis stenosperma. The sequence continues at coordinate 231,181 of NW_026651374.1, forward strand.
TTTGCAAAGGTTCTCACATCTGGAAAAGCATGGACAGGGGACTCTATGCTAGCAGTGTACAATGGAACATAGGTAGTTCCATATCCCTCTCCCTCTGGTTTGGGGACCCTTAGATCCCTTATCTTTGGTCCTCTTTCACTCGTTTTTTTGCAATTATAAAGAAAAGAAGATAAGAAAAAAAAGTTCTTTCTTTATAGAAATATCATATAGTGGTGGTGGTAAGATTCTTAGTGGAATTCCTTTTATAGCTCAACGAAATCTCATAATTACTTTATAGAGAGAGTCTAACTTCGCCGGAATTGGGTTTGTGTTGAGTGTATAGTTCACCCGCTATAGTGACTTCATACGACCAGCGGATAAGCCCCCTCCCTGTACTACCTTCTTACTCGATTTCTCTACAAGACCTTCTTTCACCTACATTGGAAACTCTGACTAGAACCTGCCCCCACCCGGGACGAAGACCATAGCTGCTCTATTTTACACGCTTAACGAAGAAGGAATGTGCACTCTATATTTACCCCCTTTCACTGGGACTACTGGCGACAGACATACTGAAAATGTCCCCCTTTATACTCTATTTCCATATCCTCCTACCAGTGGCTATTTATCACGGCCGGTTCATCAAATCGAAAAAGGGCACGGCGGCTAGGCTATAAGTTAGCGGTTAGCTATGCTATAAGGGCTGCTCGCCTTTATATGGCAATGGAGCTAAGTAAGAAAAATGCTTAGGGTAGAGTTATTTCCCTCCCCCCCTCCTTAATCTAGCATTGACATTTTTCTTACCTTACTATGTTTGTTTAAAAGGAGACCAGACCGACAGCCCACCACTGGAACTTGCTTTGCTCTCGCTCGGCTCACTCCCGCCTGTCTTCTTCCACCTGTAGTAAACTTTAAGAAAAATCCTTCAGTTCACTACTGGTGGAACCTCACTGACCTTATCGGGCAGTTACTCTAAGCTGGGGCCTCCGCCAGCTTAACTTTACACCCCAGAACGCTATTTTTTGACACTTCGGCCCGTGCCTACTAGTGTCAGCCCTCCCTGTAGACTTTTTTCTCTCCCGAATAAGGATTCGAAGACCCAACTCGCTTAGGGAGATATACCTTATCCCCTTCATCCTTCTCTATCTGGATCTTCATCTTCCTTTTTAAGGATGAATTTAAGCAGCAGAAGAACGAGAATTTGAATAAAGAGGCTAGTTATCCAAAGGCTCATATCCACAGAAGAATCATGTAAAAATAAGCGATTTAGAACATATAATGCAGGGAACAAAACGCCCCGAAGTGTGGTCTTTGATTCTGAAAGAACGGAATAGATTGTTTGGTCCTTTATTTTACTTAGTAGCCATAATAAGATGAACAAGCAAAGAATGGCAACGAGAAAGCAGATTGTTATTTTGGGGAAGGTCTCGCCTTCTTTTCTAAGAATGAAACCCAAAAAAACATTCGAGATTATATAAACCCACAATCCTAATGTTTCTCCCCGTTCTGTCTTACTGAGACACATGAAGTGAACACATCCTGCCCCCGCGGCGGATAATAGAATCACTAAAAGGAAATTAATATAGCGGAAAACTCCTTAATAAAATATATAGAAACTCGGAAGAAGGAAGAGGAGAATGAAAGAGAAGAAGACCCACATAGGAAGTTGGTTGTTTTCCTTCTTCTCTCTATAATTGAAGCCAAACAGGAATATGAGTTCTAGTACTAAGGCAATCTCCCATAGGACCATTTCCGGTGACATGAAAAAGCGACTTGTCAAAATCGTCAAAAAGAATATATATAATTCCATGGAGATCTCCTCCGAGATAAAAAAGAAGAAAAGAAAAAGGAACAACAGACGCAAATCACCACTAAAATGGCTATGTCCGGTTCATGCACATGATTCCCCACGAAAAGAGAAGACGAACTGAGCATAAAGGAATAGAGCGTCATGAGCTTGGAAAAGCGCGTTCTTGCTTTAAAAATAAAGTAAAAGGCGGACGCCCCACCCATGAACATAGGGATTTTTTTTATTATCCCAAGGGTCTCCGTCTGAAGTATCTCGGAGAGGATATGAATGATCAAATAGCAAAAAGAAATGAATAGAATTGCAGAAACGTATTTGATGACCATATTATTTTTTTTACTATATGAAATCCACACTTTGACACCTAAGATTCCGTAACGAGTAGATACTTCCGCGGAAGCATAATCGATTTTCTGGTTAAATACATTACGAGATGTTTTTCCATACTTTCCGCATTCAGTTCTAGCTATTTCTGCGCCTTCAGATCGACCTGAACAACATATACGGATCCCCTCTACCCCTTTTTTCATTACTAATGGAATATCCTTTACTATTCTACTAAAAATGGAACGAAATGATCTTGTTTTCTTTCTCAGTTGAAAAGAGATGTCTTGAGCAATCAAAGAAGCACTTTGATAAACAGATTTGATCTTGACCGACTCAATTAAGGTATTAGTGTTTGTTCTATTAGACAACAAAGATCGCATTTTTATAACTTCGTTCAAATAATAGTTGTACCCGTACGGAATTCTTCTGTTTCTCGGTATGATCTCTATCATCATCTCTATTCCCTTTATCCATTCTCCTATCCTACCTAGGTCTATGAATTTCTCTATCAATTCCATTACCTTATCCTTACCCATGAGGTTCCAACATTTGATCCTTAATTTGCCTAGGAGTTTTTCCCGGGCATCCTCCAAAATAATGGGATTATACATCCCAACTCTATCCCTTGGAAATAAAAAGGTAGCACCGAAGAAAGGAAAAAGCGAGATGGTGGTTTTTGTTGTTCCCGCGAAGCGAAGATCATTCGCCAAGCGAATGAAGTGGGTCAACCTCTTTTTGGCTTCGGCCAAACACTTTTTCTCGCTGGTCGAGCTTTCTACAAAAAAAGCGATGCGAGAACGTATTCTCTTATCTAAGCTTCTTCCCTGCGCATTCGCTCCCCCCATCGTAGATGGTTCAGCCACGCCCGGTGTCACGAAATGATTGAGAACTACGACGGGGTCGAAATGAATTTTGTTCTTTCTATTCAATAAGTATTGCATTACCGAATAATTCAAGGAGGGGCGCACTGCAGGGAGGGTCCTTTTAAATAGATGACCCGCCGGGCCGTCGGAGCGGGACTTCTTGGGGAAAAAGAACTTAAAAAACTTCGTTTTTCTGAAGGAGTCGTCATTTTCTATCAGGAACGCTATGTCATTTACAACCCCGGCGTATTTCGGATGCTTGAAGGCCCCGCTGACCCGAAGTGATTTAGAAAGATTCTTCTTTATCGATGGTGATCGGTCATGGTATCCATAGCGTTGCTTCTTTTTCGGCCAAATCCTAATTTCGTTTTGCTTCCCCCCTATCGCTAGGGCGTCGAGCCTGATCGGCTCGACTCTTTTCCCTGCCCTCCGGCCTCTCACTTCGTTTCGTTCTTCTTCTGTATTGTAGCTGGAATGAAGACACCCGATCGGCCCGACTTTCCCCAATGCCCACCACCGGTCCTTCACCTTTCCGGGTCTGGATTTTTCGCGTCGTTTCAGTCGTCGTGGTCGACGGGGAAGAAAGAAATGAATGAATGTTCTTTTGGGAAAATGTATAAGAATACACCTACCGAGACGGAAGCCAAAGGTGAGTCTCGCAGGTGGACGTATCGAACCGAAATAAGATCTCAGATTTACATCTTTATACACTAATTTACCATAATAATAAATAGAGTCAATGGTGACTCCCTCCAACCTAAGGGACTGGGGAATAGCCGCTTCTTTCTTGCTTGATAGAGGGGCTTCCATTCACCAACGCAGACAACAAGTGCTCTCCGAACCGTGCTGGATAGTCACCCATCACACGGCTCTCAAACCCAACCTGTGGTGAATCCCGGGAGACAAGGTCAAAGCGCTTGATCCTTTGCCCCATACTTTGAGATGCTTCTCCCCGCCGATCAAGCAGCGACGCTGCTCGTGATAGGCTTTGCTTTAAGCCGCTATCGTTCGGTTCGAATAAATAAAGTCAAGTCCCCTCCGGTCGGTTCGCTCAGGTGGTCTTCCCTTATCTTCTCTAACGTTCAGAGTAGTTCTGGTTTAAAAAAGGAGCACCGGCCGAGCGCCCTGAATGAATAAGAAATGGACAGCAAAGGGAATCAATGATTCTTATTCAACCGAGTTGAAGTTAGCAACATGTCGATTACACACCGGAGGTTGGTAAGAACTGAGGGACAATGCCCCCCTAACCTAAGTGGGCCTACCAGCGAAACAACTGGTACTGGGTCGGGGGTGGGGGGTTGGTTTCGTGCAAGGCCTTCGCAGCAGGAAGAGGCAGTTGTCATTTGAAAGGAAAGGCCCTTTGTATAGGGTTCCAAACCTGCGCACCCTGATTCCAAATTTCTATGTTATTAGTAAAGCCTAAACTTATTGAAAACTAAAGCGCTAACGCTATAATAATTATAAAAATAGCAACCTTTCTCGCCTTATAAAACAAAACAAGTTTACTTACTAAAAAAAAAGAAAGCGGCAACAAGCACCTTCTTTCTCACTTTCTCAAAGTCGCTTCTTGCTTTAGAAAGATTGCAGCGTTAGCGCTTCTTGACTAATAACATCATAGAAAGAGTCAAGGCTCCTCTCCTTTTCTACGAATCTACAACTCTCTTTACTGAGCGAGACTCCATCCGTATCCCTACTAGTGGTTTTGGTTTTATTGAACATTTTCCATTTTATCATTTGTTTGACAGCCTAAACTAGGCTCCATTTTAGATAGGTTTTCGGTCTTAATAAAAAAAAGGTCAGGGGCGCGTCGGAACGGTCGGTGGCTGCTTAGTCTCATCCGAGAGTCTAATCTCTTTGTACTTCTTTTTTATTTTCAAATAAAAAAGAAGGGGGTCGATTTAGGCTCCTTCCCTTCCACTGCATAGCTGCGCTAGCAGGTACTATGAGCCCTCTGTCCCACGCATCTAACCAGCTCGCGTGGTTCACCGGTTCCACCGAAAACTCTCATTTGTTGAAGCGGAGCATAGTGCGCTTTAGGCGCCGAGCGAGAAACGTCTCTTTCTTCTTTCGTTTCGGTTTATTCACTGATCTGAAACTTAGCACTAGTTTTCTTATTGATTCCAGGGGCGGCGGCTTTCTTGAATGAAGTCTATCCGAACCGAATTAGCACTTCTCAGATCAGGCTAGGCCTCTCCAGCGGAGCTGGGCGCGGGGCCCTGGATGCGCTAGTGATCGGCACATAGGGGGTGGTAGCCCGGCTTTCTCGGCCTGGTATCCTGCACCTCGCGTTCATGATATCCACATTCAACTGCGCCCCGGAGACACGGTCGAAGCACGCCCGCCCAGTGTGCTTCTTTCACGACATGCTCTGGTCCCGGGTGTCTTCAAGTGGTCTTCTAGCGTTAGAAGAAGTCGTGTCCGTCCCGGACATCTGCCTTGTACTTTGAAAGGCCTCCCAACCCAAGCTTTTTTATTCAACATATATATAGGACAAACTGAAGGAAAAGACTGACCCATTCGGTGACTTTCGTGGTCGCCCTCACTGAACCGACTTGAATCTGAACTACGATTCAGATCGAGTCTTACCGAAATCGGATTTCCTTTTCGTGCCATATGCGCTTAGACTTTCTTTATTCCCCTTTTTTCTTCCCGGTTTAATATTTGTTCTCGAAAGTCTTCGTTTCCGTGTAGAAGCAAACTCTTCAAATTGTTGACCAACCTTTCCTTCCATGATAGAGGCAAGAACACTCTCAGGCCAGGCCTTACTCTAACCAACCTCACACCACTCCATCTTTTACACCGATGTATCGTACTCTCTCGACCAGGTCATCATAAGAAAATACTGCGGAATCTTTCCGAAGTGAGAGAAGGAGGGAAGGCGCGCTACAACTAACATAACAGCCAGCTGAAAAACGCTAGCTAGCTAGGCTAGCGCGCAATGGCTTTCTCTGAGAGGGGCTCGCTTCTTCAAGCCCCGCCCAACCTATACAAGGTGCTGCTCGCTTTCTCTCAGCCACCGGTGGCTTATGTAGTGGTCGGCATTCCTACGTGCTCCTCTTTGCCCCCTACTTAAGAATCCAAAGGTCACCTTTGGCTGTTGTCTTGACGCTTTGGTTACGAAAGTCGTCGGGGTCTAGGTTTGTGGATGGATTTAGTCAGCGAAAGTCCCTCAAACTCAATCAATATCAACAACATGTCGTGACCGGTTAGGCTTGGTTGATTTTGTCAGAAAAGAAAGTAGGTTTCGGGGGTGGGTTCATTGATTAGTACACCTCCGGTGCTGATAAGGTCGGGACCGTGGTCGTCCGTCTCCGGTTTGCCGGCCGATAAGATCTCTGAGATTGACCAGCCAGCTGGGTTGGTTTGGCTATTCCTTTCTATTGAAAAGAAGGAGTCAGCTGTCTGCGCGAGTCATCTTCTTCTAGGCTCCGCTGGACGACACGGCATTCTCGTTTAAATAGAGGCCGGCCGCACTTGTGATGGTTCCCAAAGATCCAATATATATATGACCACTTAGGTCTACGTTGCCACGATATTGTTCTATGGAAGCGGGCGGGCTGTTAGAAGTTCGGCCCGGTTTTTTTTGTAGGGGAGGGATTGACCTTTTTAACGCATATTCAGTCGTACCGGCATGGCCCCACTGATTTGTTTTCGATCGGAGCATCAAGCAGCGCAACCCGGTTCTACTTGACTAAGCCCCGTGCTCGTCCAAGGAGGGAGTTTGCTTTACCCAACCCCCTTTTTGATAACAAGGCAGAAACCCCCGACATTAGTTTCGAATGAAGAATAAAGAGTGCCCTGCCCCAGCAAGCACCTACTCCTATCAAAATGAAAAGCGTGACTTTACTAAACAAGCAAGAAAGGCTCTTTACTAATAACATAGAATCCCGCTTGTTGCTTTCTCCGCATGCTTGAGCGCATTAATAGAATACATATATATATAAAAAAAAAGGCTTTACTTGAGTTTTCAATAAGGTAGGTTTCTTACTTAGTGCTTGTGCTAAGGAGCGCTAACGAGCAAGAAAGGGCCCCTTACTCTAAGATAGGCTAAGGTTTGAAGACGCTCGACCAACAACGTAAAGGAAGGGGTGATGTTAGAGTAAGGAGTTTAGGCTTTCGCGCAGCTCAATCCCTTGCTTTGTTCTATAGTAAGGGACCTTTTCAATAAGGCTCGCGTAGGGGCGCTCACGTTTTTTGGCTTACCTAAAATCTTCGATTTTTAAGTTGGTAAAGACCCATCCCTTGTTTCAGTCAGAATGAGTCCCCGGGACCCCGGGACATTGGCTTCCGCCAACAGTGGACTATTAAGGATCGCATCCCGCGCATATTCTACATTATAGCCAGCAACTGATTCAGCTTCCGCTTCTGGGAGATCAAACGGAGCTCGATTTGTTTCTGCTAGACGAGAAATGAAGAACATAACCAATACAGGGAACAAGGGAATACCGGACCATATCTGCTTTTGCGCCATGACAATCTCACTCGAATTACGGGGACCTACACATATTAGTACAGTAGACCGGGGTACCCGGCCAGAACCACACGTGCAAGTTTCCCTGCATGTGGCTCGTCCGCGCTTTCCGAGGCGCAGCCTGTGACTCAGCATGGGTTCCAGGGAAGGGGGCGTCACACTTTCGTGTTTAGAGCATTGTCCGAGTGAATAGGCAGCGCCTACCAAGCAAAGCTTTCTTGAGGAGGCTGGGCTGGTTCCCTTTCGGCGCCCGCATTTGATTTCTATTTTGGGGCAAGGCAAGCCCCGGGAAAGTATAGGTTGGCTCCCAGCTCCATCTCGGCCGGCATCCAGCTCTCGAGGGGGTGGAGTCCTGGAGCGAACTACTCATTGCTGTCTTGCCCCAACCCAAGGCCGTTAAGGTTGGTGAGGAGCATTGTTTTTAGGGGGGGAAGCGTGGTTGACAAGCCACTTCGAGGAAGCGACTGGAGTGCTTTCATCAAATGATGCATATCATATGGGCTGAGCCATTCCCATCCAAAGTGGTGGCCCGATTCGGCCTGGCCTGGTCGGGAAGAGATTCACATAGAGACTTTTGCTATCCGGGAATCTCTTTCTATGTTAGCTAGCGGGGGCGGGCTTTCCTATGATAGTCCCGCTGCGGCCTCTGTTGGTGGGAATATAGGCCGTCACGTCTCATCTTGACTTGGCTATACTTGTATGTAGCCAGCCATGTTAGCTTCACATGAGAGCCCTTTTTTGAAAGGCTAAAAAAAGGCACTCATCAGTCCCTTTCCTATTCAGCTTTGCCGCCTATTAAGAGAATAGGTCCCGTTCAGCCCGCCTTTATTCATCTATACCAGCTGCCACGCACGACCCAATAGGAACGATTTAAGCGCCCCTCTCTAGATAAGAAGCAGAACGCGCCATCACCTACAGCCCTTTCCTCTGCCGGGGACTTCCACGAAATGAAAACGGGCGGCATCGTCGTATGCTCGACATTGGTTGCCCTGGGTTAAATCCCGGAGCACTCCTATGGCCGATCTGTCACCCAACCCACTAAAAAACAAATAGGCTTGACCCCGTCCCGTTTGGAGAATGACCCTTATGGCATGGCTTAGTCAGTTATTCTCGCAGTTCAGATAAGATTCGGACCGCCACTTCTCTGAAAGCATGGTTCTTGCCTTCCTCTTTCCTCCCCCCTTGGAGCTCGTCCATTCGTTGGGTGATCCCTTGCTCTCACGTTCGAGTGTTTGCTCGTCGTTTAGGCCGGTGAGTGAGAATTCTGCTCATTGCAGTCACCTCCGGGGTTCTTCGCACCTGGATAGTACCAGGACCCTTGTGCCCCGGCCCTTGATCAGATAAATCCGCCCGTCCTATGACCAAAAACGAAAAATGAGCCTTGCGACGAGACGCGGACATTCCCCATGCTGCGGTTCCCTCCGGTCCGTTCCCGGGTTGGGTTAGGGGAACATCCGAGCGATTGCCTTCGCGGATCCAAACGCGCTCACAAGGCGCACAATAAGAATAAGACCAATAGAGACTTCATAAGAGACCATTTGAGCTGCAGATCGTAATGCTCCTAGAAAGGCATATTTCGAATATAGAGGAGTTAAAGTTCCCAACAATCAACGAATGGATCATAACCTTCTTTGAACCGTACGAGCGCGTCCTCTGTCACCCCCCACCGCGCTTACGGCTCTATACCCCAACCCAACTTGCTCTGGCCCCTTACCTTACCTTAAGCCTCCCTTTCTATTCCTCGGTAAGCGGACCGTGGGAGCATGAGGGGGGGCGGTATCCGCTTTTGACTGATAGAAAGCATCTATCTTTTGTCCCTCCTGACCGAACCCGAAAAGAATCACTTTATGCCACTTTGTACACTTTAGTGTAGGCACCTTCTTGAAACGTGCCAAGCTGTGGAAGAGAGGTGCCAGGGGAATCAATGCTCTCAGCTGAAACAGGGCTTGAAGCCTTCGAAAAACCTTTCTGCTCTTTTCTTCCTATCGAGTGGCGTCAACCGGACTTCAAAATGGAATAGCTGATCGAGCTCTTTGGTACGCGGCTTTTAAATTGAGCTGTTCTTGCTACTCCCATAAACTAAATAAATTGGGTGGGTAGGATAAGGACTATTATCATACAGCTCTTTTTCTTGCTCTTCCGGTGCCCTTTTATTATATCTTGGCTCGTTGCGCCTGTTTGACCAATGAGAGTCCAGACTGGAGCTCATCTGATTCATTCTTCCGTTTACTCATTCGTCAGTATCGTCAAAAGCAGCTGAACTCAATCCCGATGGCTACCATTACAGTGTCGATTGGCATTCCGCTTCTAAAAAGTTTAGATATACAAAAGATGTGACCATGATTCTATCTTGGTGAGAGTGGCGTGACTTGAAGCTGCACGGAGACCATTTCCTTTTCTTGCTCTCGTGCTGGATGTCATCTCGGCATATCGGTCGGTTTAAGATGAATCCGGGGGAGGGAGAAATCCTCCATTGGCCGTTGACCTTTGATTCTCTTCTCTGAACTTAACTTAGGCTAAGATTGAGTTGAATCCGCCTCTCTTCCGTATTCCTCAGCTCGAGTTTCTGTTGCTCTTGAAGCCCTTTCTTTCCGGCTTCCTTGAGTCAGCTCGGTAGCTAGTCTAGTAAAATAGCCTTTCTTCTCTTCCCTTAACTTAATAGGGGTTGCTCCTTCTTCTCGTCCACTCGGGAATGAAGCCTTACCCTTCGCTACTAACCTGTTAAATGGAGTTGAGCTGGCTACAAAATCCATTGCTTCAGTGATGGTTGCTTCCTCAAATCAAAGATGGGTGGCAGGGTCTTGAGAAAGAGTCCACTGCTGTCCAGTCATAGTCAGTAGGAGCTGCTCCGGCTCAGCTCGATCCAATTTCAAAATGGCACTCCGGCCTTGTAGTACCTCGCTATCCTCTGTTGGTAAGTAGCCATTCTGAACTGAGCTTGCTTTCTTAACTCTAAAATTAGGTCGAAGTTGGTCCTCAACTCTTCTTCGTTGGAACCCAAATTTGGAAAAGTTCTGTTAGGTTCTTAGTAGCAGTCGGCGACCTTTTCTTCTTTTACTTCACATAGCTTTTCGTCTCCTTGATAGCTGGAAGTTCTCCAAAAGTATGAAAAGCTGGAGGACTTTGTACCAGCCATTCCAGTGTGGTTGAATTTTGTTCAACAGCCCAAGGAATGTTCGCCTTTGTTATGTTATTTCCACTGCTTGAAGTGATTGTTACGACCACGAAGAAACGACGAATCCCAACTACGGATATATAAGAGCCAAAACTACTAAGGGCATTCCATCCAGCGTAAGCATCTGGATAATCTGGAATGCGACGTGGCATACCCGAAAGCCCTAAGAAATGCATGGGAAAGAGGGTCAGATTCACCCCGAAAAAAGTGATCCAAAAATGGATTTGACCTAAAGTTTCAGGGTATGTCCGACCAAAGATTTTACCCACCCAATAGTGAAATCCTGCAAATAAAGCAAAAACGGCTCCCATAGAAAGTACATAATGGAAATGTGCTACCACATAATAAGTATCATGTAGAGCAATGTCTAGCCCAGAATTAGCCGGGACTATTCCAGTGAGTCCTCCTATGGTGAATAAAAAGATGAACCCTACAGCAAATAACATGGGTGTTTTGTATTGTATCGAGCCCCCCCACATGGTAGCGATCCAACTAAAGATTTTGATTCCTGTGGGGACAGCTATGATCATGGTAGCTGCGGTGAAGTAGGCACGGGTATCAACGTCTAAGCCCACAGTAAACATATGATGAGCCCAAACAAGAAATCCAAGAACACCTATACTGATCATGGCATAAACCATGCCTAGATACCCGAAGACCGGTTTTCCCGAAAAAGTCGAAACGATATGACTTATGATACCGGATCCAGGCAGAATGGGAATATACACCTCTGGATGACCGAAGAACCGAAAGAGATGCTGGTATAATATGGGGTCCCCCCCTCCTGCGGGATCAGAAAAGGTTGTATTAAAGTTTCGATCGGTTAATAACATTGTAATAGCCCCTGCCAGTACCGGAAGTGATAATAAAAGTGGGAATGCTGTTACTGGAACGGACCACACAAATAGGGGTGATCTATGCATAGTCATTCCAGGTCCACGCATGTTGGAGATAGTTGTTATAAAATTTATAGAACCTAAAATGGATGAAACACCAGATAGATGAAGACTAGAAATTGCTGAATCAACTGCTCCTCCAGAATGGCTGGTAATACCACTTAAGGGCGGATAGACCGTCCACCCAGTGCCGCTACCCACTTCTACTAAGGCTGAGCTTAATAGGAGCAAGAGACTTGGTGGCAACAACCAGAATGAAATATTATTTAATCGTGGAAATGCCATGTCAGGTGCACCTATCAGAATCGGAACAGACCAATTACCAGATCCACCTATCATCGCCGGCATAACCATAAAAAAGATCATTAAAAAAGCGTGAGCCGTTATTAAAACATTATAAAGTTGATGATTCCCACCAAGAATTTGATCGCCGGGTCGTGCTAATTCCATACGAATCAATACTGAGAAGCATGTGCCCATCACTCCAGCAATGGCACCGAAGATGAGATATAGAGTCCCTATATCCTTGTGGTTGGTGGAGAACAGCCATCGGACCGGATTTGTCATAAAATGGAGAATCTTTCGTTTCCTTCCTTATCAGAGAGGGGCCCCTTCTTAGGGAGCGGGGCTTTTTTCTTGAAAAAGGGGGAGTGAGAGGGTAAGGAAAGAGGGGTGGGGAAGGCACTAAAAAAAAAAGGAAAGCCCTCACTTTATTGATGGGAAATTTGGATCCCCTTTTCCTCTCAACCCCTCCCCCCAGGTTCAGGAGAGGGTCAACGCAAGGATCTTACTTCGAAGCAATCTCTGGAGTTTTCCCTTATCCGAACGGGTCTTGCAAGAAAAGATGATTTCATATTGAGCTCCAAATATACGCTATTGGGATAGGATGGTTCCCACTAGCTCTCCCCCCTAAGAACCGCACGTGCGAGTTCCCCCGCATACGGCTCAAGTGGCGAAGGTTTGAAGACGCTCGGCCAACAACGTAAAGGAAGGGGGCGCGAAAGCCTACTTTAGAGAAAGGCTAACGACGCGCATCCGTTTTCTTGCTGGGAGAGGAACGAATCCTTCGCACTTGGTAAGCGCTTCGCTGTAGCCAAGCTTACAGCTAGCCTATCGCCTAGAGCCAAGCTTCGACCGCGACTGCTCGTCGCTTCTGGGCGCCTTATTCCGTCACCCGAGATCCAAGTCAGCACCGGCAAAGATCTCTTGATTCCTCCCTTACTATTATCACATGCGGGCCGCGACAAGCTACCTGTCGCCTATCTCACCCCCTTTCTTTTCTTATTGCGAGACCTAGATCATTTACTGTCTGGCGATAAAGAAGAGAGGCCAGGCCACATTCTCGTCGGCGATACAAACATCGTCTCCAAGAATGGCATACCTAGTAAAGCGCTGTCCTGGGTACACCTTTTCTGCACAATAAAACATCACTAAGTGATGTGTTAAAGTGAAGAGAGGCCAAGAAGACAGAAAGCCAAGAGGTTGTCCTACTCTAAAGAATACGACACCTCGAACTGAGCGAAGAAAGGTACTTCAAAGATAGATCTGCTGAAGATTGCATCTAAACAATCTCCAACAGACTTACCAAAGAAAGTTCTAATAAGGTTAGTCTTCAGACTTAGGGGCCACCTATCGGTGGCAGACTTCAAGTCAAAAGAATAAACCTTACTGAAACCTTTTCATCTATCCAACGAACGGTCGGAGCTGATTCAAAGTTCCATCCATTGGAATAGACCGAAGCGATGAGGAAATCATGAAGAGGCTTCAATACCCTTTGATTCACAAAGTTACCTATGGCGAATATCCGTCTCTTACCAGCGCCAGCCTCGGTAGATTGCGATAGTCTACCAGGGGAGCCTGAGTCAATAGACTCACCGAAGTGTCTAGACCCGAAAGAGAGTTGATGGTACTCTCAGCGGTCTCTGTAGACTATGGAGATATCTCTTCATTCTTTTGGTTAGAAGGGTCTCGGATAAAGGGGACCTTAGAGGAAACCCTGCATCATAGTCACAATGGCTATTGATGTACAAACCAAACGATTTCATGACGCAGATGGTAGGGTAGAATATTCCTCCACGCGTCTTTTCACCTTTACGGCCTCCACGAAGGTCTCGCTTTCCAGGCTCCCAACGTACCCCTTGACACAAGGGAGTTGAGAGAAAACTAGGAAAGTACCTTAGGATCAGGTCTTTAGATAAAGCGACAATATCATTTCTTAATTGAGACTGTCTTGGCAGACCGGTGGAAGGGGTGACTATCGATTTCAATATCGATCTGTCAATCCGTTTCGCCAGGCGAAGAGCCCGACAAAGACTAAAGAGATATATGAACCCATACATAAGTCGGCCTTCAGATCCTTCTTCATAATCATTTTGTGATGGAAGGAAGGTATAATGGTATCCTGACCTCGTCAGAGACACTGGCACAGGTAATAAACTGTGCGACTTACTGACCCCTGCATACGCTTGCTGTAAGCAAGTTGCTGTTTGTTTTTCTTAGAAAGCAGTAAACAGAGGGCTAGATCGTCGGTTTAACTGAATTACCTGTTTGGCAACGAGGTATGCTCCTATACAGAACAGAGTTCCTTGGTCAGACCGCCGGTAGCTATTATTAGTATTATCTTTTGATAGATACTAATAGCCCAAGATTTTCAAAAATCTTGTGCCATTTGATGGTCTTAAGATACAACAGTTTGTCAAACAAATACCTGGAAGAATTCTCATGTCTTTCCTTATCAGGTTTGGGTACCTGATGCAGAAGTCAGTCATTGGACTAACCTCCACTGGGACCAGATCACCGCCCTCAAATGTCAATACTAAAGTATAAGGCATTTGCGAATCCAACCGGATTCATTTGACAAACTGGTGTATCTTAATAAACACCAAAACTCGCCTAAACGACTGAATGTCGCATCAGTCGTGGGGGGGCACCTAGTTAACCAAACCAAACAAATGGGACTCCATGCGTCGTGGAGTGAGGTTAAACAACCAAATGTTGAGATAGAAGACCCAGATCTCTCCGGATCTGTATCTCGCTACCGATTGTTCGCCTCATGGACAGTCGGCACCCTTTCTGGCAATCCGACCGCAAGGGGTGATTCATCCCTTACTTACACCAACTGGGTTTAAAAACCCAGTCGATGCCACCCCCTTTCTTATTATTAGTAAGATAGGTTGCCCCTTTCCCCTCTCTCTAAGAAGAAGGTAAGCATCCCTCACTGCCGATCGCCTTCCCTTTAAGTGAGAAGGGGGTGAGCCTTCGCTTTTTGGATCGTCTTCTGCCCAATGTCAATGTGGTACCCTCCCTTTTTTGGTTCCCATTGGGTTTACCTTGTTTACAGGTCGACCCCATGGCAGCAAGAAAAAAGGCGATCTTGTGCTATACTCCGGTGATCTCTTTCCTACCGAGGCACGCAAACCCCCATCGTGTCCCAGATCACACACATTCCGTAAATCGAAAGGGGAAGCCTACTCATCCATCAGCTCCTCTCGTAGATCGGTGCGGTTTTACGAAGCGTCTAAGCACAGTTCACTCGCGTTGATCAATCAAGAGCTTTGCCGCCACTCCTTAAGGTTACCTGTTTATCATACACTTCTTGCATTGTTTCCCACGCTTCATACCCCCTCTTCTCTTCTTAAGGTAAGGTAAAGGGCCAGGCATGGTGGGGTAGGAGCATTCTGCCGGCAATCTTTTTGGCTTGACCAAGAAGTCTTATGTCCTCCGAGTCGCACGGCGTTTTAACCGAAAGAACTTCTTTCGCAATTCATGCTTTTCTGTTTTTATGACCAGAAATTGTTTCTTGATTTCCATTTCAAATTGTTCTCTGGACTTTTTATCAATATGAGGTGATCGTAACACAGTATATAAGACTCGTGATTCAGGCAATCCAATCTTCCGTGTGTAAGGCCCAAAATGGTTTTCCAAAAATGGGTGATCAAAAGATCGAATCACTATGCGTATCTTGGTGGTCGTTACTTTTGGTGTTCTTTCTTTTTGGCCGACTCCTCTTCCTGTTCTATTGATCAGAAGCATCCAGCAGCGCCACGCCAGTAGAAAGAGTTAAGCTACTAAGCTAAGCTGCTGTTGGGGAACTACGCTATTGGGATAGGATGGTTCCTACTAGCTCTCCCCCTAAGAACCATCCTAGCTACAGATTAGATCTATAAAAGAAAGCAGCTCCTCGCATCCCCAACTACGAGTGCCACATAACATCATAGTAGGCATCCGTAAGAAAGCCGTGCTGAATAGCCTCATCCCCAAGCACTGCCCGAACAAGGTCGGGCATGGTCCATTCCGGGGGTAATACCCTCCCGGTTTCATGCACACACCTCGTGTATTCATTACAAAGATTCGCAAATAATTGGTCCAAGTCAGGTGGAGCACTCTGCGCGTCGGACGCTGTTTCCGAATTAGTTGAAGTTGATGAAGAAGGGAAGGAAGTATCCATGAGAAAGTCCATATCGCTCCGAGTTGCATTACCATAGACTATGATGTCCATTTGGTTCCTCATTTTTCTTTTTCCTATCGTGAGAATTCTGCTCCCCCCAACAAGAGGAAAGACTTCTTTGTTGTCAATCGCCGGTTGGGTTTACCAATCGAGAAAGACATGGGACTTTTTGGGCATTACAGTTCCAAATAGCATGATTTTCGATCTCGTACCGCTTGCTTCTATCTATAGAAAGATTCTCCTCTCCAACTGAACTACTACCGGAAAAACTGCTGACCTATTCACTACCAAGATTGACCTGAGTATCCGCCTTCATGCTTACACGTCCCCTTCATCCTCCTTGGTCCTTCCATCCCTGTTTTTTTTCCTCACGCTTCTCTTCCTAGGCCTTTCGGTTTCCCTTTCAGAAGTAAGCGAGTGCTACGCCTCCCTGTAGAGTCTATTTCAAACGAGTTGTGATTTGTTGTTACAAAACAAAATCCATCATAATGTATGGGAACTTTTCTTTATCGTTGATAGGCTTCTCGATCTTAGCGGATCGTTGGCCTCTCTCCGGCTCCGTTTCGGTGCACTCTTGGCCCGCCGCCTTCTCAATCGGGATAACTGTCAAGATTAGCCTACCGATGGATTCAGACAGATAGAATCCATTACTTACGTCATTTTTGGAAGGATTGAATTTCGCTGATCGGATCGCCACACCGGATGTCTTTCTTACAAAGAAAGAGGAAAGGGGCGAAGCGCTAGTTTGAATTGAACCAACGGACTGTTCAGTCAGATAAAGAATTCCATCAATTCAGTAAGAAGAAAAGCCCGAGGCTTATCAGCGGACCATATGAAAAAAAGATAGAAGAAACTCTGCTGAAGTAGGGATTAGGGGTAGCTCCCTTGTCGACCAAGGAAAGCGGGTCAGTTGATTGGCAAGCCGACTGATACGGCCCCTTCTTCTGCTGCGGTTGAATCAGATAAAGCTGGTTAGATAGAGTAAGTGGAGATGAACATCTTAAGTGATTTATTCTTAATATGCGCTCTTCTTTCCCCCTATCGCTAGGGGCCTTGCCTTTTTAAATGAAAGGCTACATTCGATTCTGACAACGGGTAAAGCTACTGCCCAGCCCTACCTTTATGCAGGAATTGACCAAATAAGGAAGATTTTGACCCCCAACGAAAAAGGAATGGCATTTTCGGGGAATAGCCCGCTTAAATAGACTAGATTGAAGAAAGGGAGGATATCCGAAAGGCTCAGAGAATGGGGATAAACTACTCAGGATATCCTGATAACTAACCCACCTCGAGCTGATTATGAGAAACCCATTTACGCCTTTGAATGAGAGTTTTGGGATATGGGGCCAAACCCTCTTCTCTCTTTCGCCCATCTACCTCGGCTGCCTTGTCTTCTTCAGTTGGAACATAACCCAGCCTATAAGTTGCCTTGTGATTCACAAAGTTTGGTGACCCCTTGCTCTTTCTTCCCCAAGCCAAGTCCAGGGAAATGTCCCATCTCTATATGAGCCACGTAATGATTTGCATAGGATAAAAAGAAAGGGGCACCCTTTCTATAGCATTAACAAACTGGAACCCGGTTAGATTAAATCCTGCATTGTCATCCTTCACCTCGAAGAAAGCTGTCTCCCTATCAGCATCTCCATGGATAGTAAGAATTCCCCCATCTCTTGGCATCTTGATCTTTTGTTGTAACGAAGAAGGAACAGCACCCAAAGGCATGGTTACATGGCCTACCCAGTAACAGATTCAAAGAAGCAGGGATATCTAGTACATGGAATTCAATATTCGCAACGCAACCACTGGCCCTCACTCAACCCTCGACCGCTTCGTAGCCTCTTTCTAGGTTGCGTTTGACTTCTTCAAAGACGAAAGACAACCGGAGTCTTTGCTCCCTGGATAAGTCTCATCCGATGTCGCAACCGATGCTTAAAAGATCTTCTCAGTCTTCGATCGATCATTCTCTGCTTCATAGAGGAGGGGGTTCCCAGCTAACAAGGAAGCGGGATTTCAAATAGAGGTCAATTCTAAACTGGACCGAGATGGCCTATACACCAATTTACCGGCACCATGACCCCCTGTACCTTAAAGGGGATTGGGAGCCTGTTGTGATGGGCCTACATTCTCCCCTGCTCCGGCAGCGTTCGCCGAATCCACTCGCTGCCTTACCGAGGAGGGCCCTATGTCTTCCCTGGGATCAGTGTCTCTAAAGTGCTTTTCGTAAGCCGGTCAACGGTTGGCTAAGATCCTCTTGATGACTTCGGAAGAAAGCTTTCACTCTAGTTCCGGGGAGCTTGACGACACTTCCTTACTAACCTGTATTAGACTATTCCAGAGAAAAGGCGCAATCAGACGAGATGGGGATAAGGGAAGAAGGAAACTGGAAAGGCGGCTAGCCTTCGCTCCTCTCGAACTTAGATACGTAGTGAAACGACTATACGTATCTTTTCCCTCTTTTTTCTTGGTAAGGAATTCCTTCAGGAGTTGATCCAGTGGCATCAGAGTGGATTGATTTCCTTTCCACCATGGAAAGGAACTAAAAGAGAAAGAGATAGACTGAGATCCAGACATCGCCTAAGAGGAATAAAGTGAGGAATGCCCAAAGGGATTATCTCCCTTCCTTGAATGAAGAAAGAACTCATTTTTATATAGACAATTAGATGAATAGCCGCATCTTTATCTTTATGATCTCAAGGGGCAGGACTTTTTCTCCTATCCAAAATTGCATAAGTAAAGATAAGTAAAAAAAGGTCTGTACCTATAGGATATGGATATAGTTCTAGGAAATCCCCTAAGATTTCACATAGTCCTTTAGCTTTTTCAATCAATCTTCTTTCTTTTGATTTTATTCTCGGCTGGTTTTGAACGCTGGTTGATATTCCAATACGTCAGTTAGTTAACATTCGATCCCCCTGGAAGACTAAAAGAATTTCGCTTTCCTGAAAAAAGGAAACTTACGGAAGCATCTATCTCTATCACGCACTTCAATCCGCACATGATTCCTCTTTCTATACTCAATTACGTAAGAGTCCAACTAGCTCGTCTCTGTCTGGCAGTTTAAGCCTTGGCCCACCAGCTTCTTTTCAATCCAGGAGCTGCATGATAAGAAAGCTCTCGATCTGGGGATACGAACTATAGCACCGGCAGGTGTGCGTTAGTGAAGCTTGAAGAAGCTAATAGTTCGTATTCGGCTAGCTTCAGTTAGTTAAATAGACCAGGTAACCTAGCATCCTCACCCATTAGTACCTAGCTTCCCTTCGCTCACGTCCGAATCCATCATTGTTGGATCGATATCCAGTTCCACCAGCGGCGGAGACAGTTGGATAGGCCCCCCTAGCAGTTGCTTCAGCTAACAAATTGGAATAGGTACAACTGGTAAAGCTACTAAATCGACTTGAGCAAGGGATGCTGGCTCTAGAACGGAGGGAAAACCGCAATAGTTCAAATCAATCGGTAGATGAAGAATTCATTGTCAAAGCATAGCCTCTTTATTTATATGGACGTTGCCTGCCTGGGTTGAACAAAAAATCCCTATTCCGGAGTCATCGATAGAATATCCAGGGCCTATTCCTTTCTTACTTTTTTTATGCCAATGTTGGTGACTGGAGATAACTCTCTTCAATTATTCCTGGGATGGGAGGGAGTAGGCTTGGCTTGAAGGCCCTTATGTTTTTGGCGAGAGAGGGACCGAAGTAAGACAGTGAAAGAGAGGGACTTCCTTCTTTCACGTACTGAAAGGAAGGCCTTTCTCATAGCGAGTAACCTTTATTTTGGTTGCTTTCGTGAGAAAGGGGATGGGGAGTGGTGAGGAGGGCCCCATCCCCCAGACTACTTTACAGAATGGAATGGATTCTACGTACAGGAACTGGTTTAACTTAACAAAAGGGATCGAGAACTACATAGATCTGAGACTTTCCTTCCTCGGTCTGGGAGGTAAGTTATGTAGGCGTACAACTCTTCCTAGGTTGTATTCGATCACGAATGACCAAAGAATCTATTAGTAGTATGCCTCAGAAGACCTTCTCGCAGATGATTTCTAGTCAGTGTGCCGCGAGTGGCTTCTCGATGAATAAGCTGCGATTGCTCTTGTTGATACAGTTTCATTTTTTTAGGCAGTTTCGTATTCTACCCGTCTTACCTGATGATTAGGATTTGCTTTCCCTATTTGAAAAAAGGAGATCTGTGTCACTCTCACTATGCTTCACACATGAAATTATAATGCTTTCAAGGGCTCGAATAGATTGATTTGAGAACTTGTTTCAAAGGCTGGGTTGCCCCGGGGGAGAACTTTAAGAATCTCTTTCGCTCTCGGATCTAATTCTCTGCTTAGTGACTCGATCTCTCTTTCTTTCGAAGCTCGTGCACTACTAATGGCCTCGGAGTTAAGCTTAACTAAACTCCATAAACCGCTACGCCCCTTAGCTGCCGGGAAGTGCAAGCTTTGCGAACCAAAAAAGCCTGCCGATGAAACCCGTTCCCTCGTGCTTCCATTAATGACAGATACATCAGTAGAGGTCGGCCAAGCATGATCAAGGCAGGTGAGCCCTTCCCGCTAACCAAAGGCAGAATTTTTGAGAAACTTGGACCCATTTAAACAAAGTTCTAATTCCCGCTCCGACCCGGGTAGACAACACCTGAGTGAACACTACGCAACCGAACTGATCATGGGCCAGAACACCCTATTGGGTTGGGTTGGGTTGGGTTGGGCGACAAAGTGGACCTTTACCCGAAGCGTAAAGCGGATTCTATGACGCTTCCAAGCCCACAAAGGCGAACGAAATGACGTATATAGATAGAAATCGCTACTGATGCAACTGTACGAAAAGTTGTCTAGTGATCCAATAAGTAGACATACATAAGAGGGATAAAAGGTGGGCGTTAAGGACTAGGTCAAGGGAAAATGCAATTCAAAATGGCAGTCAGTCTTTCAAGTTCCTCGTCCCGCTTTCGACAGCAGGATTGGATATGATTGGTGAGACTCCTGTGCAATCTCCGCCGGGCCAGCAAACCATCGCGGATTCGATCGCAGGCGTCTATGCTGTAGCAACTAGAAAACAAGGATTCTCGGCCAAGCCAAGTAATAGCGTATATAAGGATGTAGATTGATTCTATATCTGTGGCACGAAGCTTTCTCTCAAGATCCTTGCTATCGAGACCATGTGAGACGGCTGAGTAACCATTTGTGTTGACCGCTAATAACCCAGGTCACATTGCGTGCGGGATGTGTCAACCGGCAATGCGAGGTCGTATAGATCATTTCTTGTTAGCAAGGATGGGGAGAGCTTCACGGCTAGAGGAAGTCCGCCGATCACGCTACGAACAGTTTGATTGTTCTAGGAATGAAAGAACTGCTTTCTATTAATACGGGACTTTACAAGGCGGATGCTGGTCCTCCCCTATTTCTAGTGTTTGGCCGACTCGACTGGACGGCTTGTTAGCAAGGCAGGATTGGCCGGATCGGACGGACGGGAGAGTACCCACGAGGGAAGATAACGGGCTACTCCTACACCCTTCTGTCTGAGAATGCTTCTTTTAGATGAAAGGAATGGCATTGCTACCTTTCCGTACCAAAGCAAATGTCTCAAACAGTAAGGGAATAGCACACCGAACGGAACATAATCTGAAACCGGGGCGGGAAGCCGTCAAACAAAGAAATCCTATACTATAGTTCCCAGGCCGGGCGGAAAGACTAATTACGGGGAAGCCAGCAAACTAACTCTCTACGGGGCAGATAACAAACCAGGCGAAACAAACAAGAATACCTCCAAGTTCCTCGATGGCCTATTGGAACCATACAAACAAGTATACGCGGTCAAAGAAAGACTAATACGGGTAAGCTTGAAAACAAACTAGACTATCCAGCCGAGCCAGCCCCGCCGGAAAGACTAATACAGGGAAGTCTAAGCGGTATAAGCGGTCTATGGGTAATACGGGGCAAAACATACTGATTTCCACGTCGGAACAAACAAACTAGAATACCTTTAAGTTGAAGTAAGTTTAAGGCGGGGGTAAGCAAGTTTAATACGGTTAAGCCGTTAAAAAAAGAAGTTCCCAAGCCGGGAAAGCTATCATACGTGATTCCACTATACTTTCAAGCAAATGAAACAAACCGTAAGGAAAGGGGAGGCACTACTGTAACCTATAAGATCTGGAGTATGCAGCCCAGCCCTACTAGGGCTTTCTTCCGACTTCAAAAGGCCTGGTGGTGGAAAAAGAACTATCGTAGAGCCGGTTTACCACGCAGAGGCAAGAATGAAAGCAGCAGTTCGAGCAGATGACCTTGAAACTCTTGAACCAATAGTAGGTCCAGATGCACACATGGTTTCATTTAAGGCTACAGACTCGGCTTCTTTCCCTTACTGTCTGTCTCCGTCGACGTCGAATTTTTCGTTTTTTTTATGCCTATATCCGATTAGAGCATTTCATTTCCTATTTCCAAAATCTTGCCTGGTCGAATCTTTCGCGGAACATTCCAATATGGAATGAAGCTTAGACACAGTCTCTAAGGAGGAAGGATCGATGGTTTTGAGAAGTCTTCAGGTTTCATTCTCTTATGATAGATAGGATAGCGCCGTCCCCTATTAACGATAAAAGAAAGACAGGTTCCCTGGTTCTGTTACATCAAACGTTTAGTTCTCTTCCCGGAAACCACTGAATTACCCCTCTTTGGGCATATAAAGATTGAGTAAGAAGGGTAAGCCATTTGACCATAAGTTCACAGCTTAGGATCAGAAGGAAAGATTCCATCCCGTCTTTACTTTAAAGCAATGGTCTACGACTCCGCAGCTTGCTTAGGAAAACTCCTAAGTTATTTTTTATTTTTCTTCTATCGCGTTAAGACAAGCCCTAGTCCCAAGCTAAAGAGCATATTCATCTGCACCTGAAAGGATAGGGATGAAGTTAGCGCTTAGAGCTCCTCTCGCTCAAAGATTTATTGGAGAGCTCCTCGTTGCTACTATGAATATGAAAGGAAAGGGCAGTGTCCCAGGTTTAGCTAAGTTTGAGTAGCACTTCCTGTGTGAGAAACTCACTAAAACTACACCAAAGAGGAGGGGCATAGGGAATCCCGTACCGATGCGACTAGACACCGCCGGAAACTGGCGATCAAGTCTACGATATGAGTCTTCGTTGAACTCATTTGAAACGAAGACTCATATTCCTCGCCTGCAAGAAAGATGATAAAAAGATCAACGCCTACTTGCTCCATGTCATTCTTACTGACTGTACCATCACAACAAGGTATTTTTCTCGGAAAGGTCAAACCCTTCAATCCTGAATTGCTAGTTTTCAATCTCGTCCGATGGCCGGAAATCAGAAACAAGGCTTCCAGAACTCTTATTCATGGGGACGGGAAAGTTTATAAGAGGACGGAGCCCCCTCTTCGGGAGAGATTCCTCTCCGTGCCTCATCGTTAGTGATGAACTCTTCCGAACAGATTTTCTCTAGAAGAGGTTTAGCCCTTTCCATTTTTGTCGATCTTCCGCTACGGCTCACTGTACGTTCCTTTAGCTATAGGCGTGTCCAATCCGATAATAGTCCGTTCCACACATAGTGCAAGGAAGCTCGGTGCGATGAGCTGAAGGAGAGAGTATGTTCGATGATGCCGGAATAGTCCTTTCCATTTCTTCCTAAATTTAGCAAGCTTGACAACAGGAGGGGATGTAGGAATTGCGCATTACGCATGAGCAACCTTATCCCAGAAAGAACTCGATGGAGATGGATTGATCGGTTGGATGATTCCAATTAATGAATAAGAGTCAATCCCTGTTCGATCGAAAGAGCACTTCGACCTATATAATCTAGTAGGACATTGCCTCCTAGAGGGGCTAGGAGTTCAAAGATTCTAGTCCATCCAGTCCCAGTGGCTCCGCGGTGCTCCTTCCGCGATACGCACTAGCACGCTCCGAAGCAAACGAGCTTGTACGCATGCTTCTAGAGCTACTCGATTCGCTACAGCACCTGGCGCTTGACCCCATCGAAAAGGGCAAAGTTCCTCCACTGAACCGTCGTACCGAATCATCTCCGTCAGAGCAGGCATATGTCGGCTGGATCGATAAGAGTGTGAGGAAGAATGCACGGATAACAATAGTCAGGTAAAGGGCGGCTAGGCTACTATTAAGAAGGAGAGTGCGCGCATCCTTTCACTGATAAGACGGTGCAGACGAAAAAGAGTCTGTATGATCGTCCGCTATCATCAGTCTTCGTTTAACCAACATTACTGCATTGCATATAGAGAAAAGCCCCTCTAGCTCCAGGTTTCAGGAGGGGTACCCCCTTATACATACGCTATAATTTGACTACTAACCGCTTTCACTTATTTATTTGGATGGGGCAGCTTCTACTCCTTAAAGCACTATAGCTTCCTACAACTGGAAGTCCGCAAATCGTCATATATAAAATGAAGATGCTCGCAAGGGAAGGAAGCTATGGAATCGGCGGAGAAATGTTGTGTTATATATGGTATTGTAATATATAAATAGGATCTGATTTGTAATTGTAAAAAAAAGAAAAAGAAAAGCGTCTTGCTTGATCATTGAATTGAGTGCGGTGCGCGGTAAGACTGAACCACCATTGATCTATCGGAGATTCAAAACTGCTGATAATGAAGACAGATATATATAGAAAGTGTTCAGTGCACTAGCTCAACCTCTCTTACTTGCTCCTTTTTTCACTCTAGCTACTCTACTTATCGCTACAAGTATGGAGCTCTATTTGTATACTCGTTTCAGATATTACACTAGCTCTTACTCTAGCTCTCCTTGCTCGCCTATCTCTATTTAAAATAAGTAAGCAGAGGAAGTGAAGGTTGGAAAATTACATAAGAGATAGGAAAGTTCCACACGCGGAAGACGCTAAATGGTAGAGCATAGCTTTCCCAGGCTAAGGTTGAGAGGAATGAGGCAAATCGCTTGCTTACTTGAGTTCTGAAAGTACCGATTTCCTGATCTCGGAAAAGTACCAGATCTACTTTCTATTTGTCTGAAATCGTCCCGATATCAAAGCTTTCTCGAAATGAATGAAGATAAGATTAAGTAAGGGCGCTATGTTCAGATTCTGAACCAAAGCACTAGTTGAGGTCTGAAAGCCTTATGAGGAGAAGGTAAGATAAGGGGAAGAAGCGGGGTAGAGGAATTGGTCAACTCATCAGGCTCATGACCTGAAGATTGCAGGTTCGAATCCTGTCCCCGCCTAATCATCTGAGGCAGACTACGGCCTCGAGATTCCGTGGGTAAGTAACCCAGTGCCTTTTTCAGGAAAAAAAATGAAATACGAACAACCGCGTAGGTCGTCACAAGTAAAGTAGTAAAAAAAAAAGAAAGCCATGCCTATCACAGGCCTTCTAGTTCCAGTGCTCACTTTGATCTCGGCCCATTCTTTATTTAGAATGATAGGAATGCCGAATTCTATTCATCTCATTTGTGCCTTTTTCCTCCTGTGTTGTGTAAACGTCCATTTCCCTAAAATGTGTAACTCTCCAGTAGTATATATGATTCGTATTTGTTTGGCATCCCTCTTTTGCTATAGTCTTCGTGTCTATCTATATTCTAGTATTGGTTTTGTATTTTCAGATCTTGTAACGGTCGTTATCGGGGCTTCTTCGGTTTCTGGTTCGGGTGGGAAAATTTTTCCCCATTCCAGCCCAGCTACCTCCTCGTCGGAAGATTCATTCGGAATCCAGGTCCTGTCGGAGCCTTGGCCCGTTATTCACAATGAGACCCTTGAATCCTCCATGAGGAATAGAATTAGGGTACTTGAAAATACGGATTGCATTTTTCTCCTTGATAAGGAGAAGGGGGAATATTGGGCAGAAGTCAAAAGAAACCTCGACTCTTGTCCTTCTCAACAAGAATATAACCGAGTAATAGAGTTTGAGAGTCGCGATCTCCAAATCAGAGAACTACGACATAAAATAAATGTTTATCAATCTTTCAACAGCTACTGCGAGATAATCAACCTTGGCGGATAGGGCCATTTACAATCCGCAATCAGCTTTTGTTGATTTGTTAGACGACAACCGAACGGAAATTGATGAACAAGTCGGAAGTCCCTTAGAGAGAGACCGCCGCGAGCCGCAAAACCAAGTTGATTGATTTGGCGCTCGGGTGTTGGTTGTTCGGTTTATTTTATTTTAACTTTGCTTCAGCATGCGTTAACAGCTTGGGGTACGATGACAAAGAGAAGTTCGGCTTGGCTTTTCCAGGCTTAAAGAGCTATGAACTCTAAGTCACGGTACGGGCCCTTTATATATAACTTGTACGAGAAGTAGGGTAGGTGTAGTACGTACGCATATATACTTGTACTTGAAGCACGGTAGGTGTATACGTACGCATGGAGTTCTCGCATGGACTGACGCCTAGGAGTGAGAGGGTTGGCTAAATGAAGAGCTCTATTCCGGTCCATAAAGTGAGGAATCAGGTAGCACGACTTAAGGGTCGATCTTAATAAAGAAAGGAGAAGATTCTCAACCCATATGAGACAGGGTAGCCGCCTAGATTGTTACTGCTGCTGAGCCTGCTAAGCTAAGCCACATGCAGACTTCGAGTACCTTCATGTAGAACAAAAAAGATACCAATCAGACCACACCAAGTGCTCTTGAGAATAGGCTTACTTCGAAATAGGAGCTTGAATGAACGCCAGGGAATTCCCTTTTGGAATGTTTTTTTTATATAGTGTAGGTAAGAGTTAAAGATGCTTGTACTCCTCCCTTACTCTAACGTTCTTAGGCGGGGGCAGGATTCACCAGCACGAGTAGCAAGATAAGTATAAGTCATCGTAGTGTAAGGTCCAGATTAAGCGATTTAGCCTGCTGAAGATGCTCCAGTTCTGTTGACTCAGATGCTCGGGATGAAGATTATGAGCCTGATGAGCGTGATCGATAGCCCGATGCTCGTGGTAGAGATGAAGAGCTACCTCTTCTATTGGTTCAGTAGTTGATTCATTAGTCGAATCCGTTTTTGATTATGCAATAGATTAAGAGAAAAAGTGCACCTGCATCAATAGCAAATCCAGTAGCATAGGCAGTTGATCCATCCATTGAAAAAAATCCTACGTAATGCCGATGCATGAACCCCTCTCGGCCCCCAAAGGTCCGAAATCACCGTACGCTCCTCCATATCCCACTCTGGAGGTAGGGCACGAGAATCTTCTATTTTTCTTGAGTGGAAGTAGGAATGGAGTGGCTCATGCCAGACCGGAGAAATCCTACTTATCGGCTAGCTCAATCGCAAATCGGGCATCCCCATGATAGATTTAGCCAGCTTCTTAGCTCAGCCTCATGCAGACCTTCGGGACTCGCCATTCTCACTTCTATTTTTATGAATTCTAGATATAGGATTCCATTTCGTCTCCACAAGTTAGCCTGTCTGCCTGCAAGGCCCAATCGAAGCTGATTGTCCCCGTGGCGGATAGCGCCCCTTCACTCACTTGTGGTTTCGCTACTCTCCTAAACGGGAAAAAGCAAGGGCTTACCTTAGAAGCTCTTTTAAGTTTCCTTTTCACTAAAAAGAAAGGGCCTTCTAGCGATAGAGACTAACAAGGGAACTTACCAATACTAAAGGCGGATCGATCAGGCTGAAGTGTAGCATCTCAAGCTTATCTTTCTTTTGCACCCGCCTACCCTGTACTGCCGAACGTTTGCTACAGTTAGATTATTATAATATATATAATAAACCGATTCGATTCAAGTGATTGAAACACAGGACCCTTTTCCACAGTTACAGGACCGTTGCGACAGTTGTTGATACCGAAAAAGTTTCCCTCAGACATCTCGACCGGGAAGTAGCATATCTTTCAAGAAAAAAATTCGGAAAAAACCAACCCTAAAAGCTATCTTGAATAAAAGAAGGGAACCTTATTCGTGGACAGATGAGCGTTTGCGACGTTTACAAGAGTTAATACCGAAACAGACAATTCCAGATGCCCTCAGACAGATACCACTAAACAAGTAAAGGACAACGGACAGTATTCGTGGATATAGCGGGAAGACCTATCATTCAAGGAAGCGGACCGTTGACGACAGCGGGATGGACAGATGCTACTCAAAAAGCCGATTATCGCATGTTTTTAGAGGCCGTACTTGACCCATCCGACCCCTGTAGTCGCGATTTCGCAAATAAAATAGACCTTTCCGGACCTTTTCCTCATGGAACGATAAGACCGATGCCACTATCGCCTCTTGGCTTGCTTTAATAGAAAATATTCGACTGGCTGGAAGGAACGTTATACGACTTTTTGACTTTGCAAGAGTAGTTTCATCGGTGGAAGGGAGGGAGAAGGTTGTTCGACTGAAGCCCGACCTCTATGATCTGAAATGAGTGCGGAAATGTCCCTTTAAGAAAAGGATCTTTACAGAAAAAGAGCTCAGAGGTTTAGTCAGCTATTGTCCGTCCTATTTTCTTTTTTCTTCTCGATGAGAGGCTTCCCCAACAGCACTGGTTTGTCAACCTCCATGGTCTTTCCCAATCCAATCTTTTTCTATTACTGACACCTGGAGCCAGCAACAATTGCTAAAGCAACTCCCGAACCTAATTCCTAAGGTCACATACCTGTCGCATAAAAAGAAAATGCATATATAGTTGGAATCTCCAATAGGGCAGGCATTAATATGAAAAGGTTTACTTTCCAGCTGGGACATCATCCACAGCTAGATCTTATAAAGAAATTGCCCATCATTTGCACATCGATACGTGCCTGCTACGCTTCCCCCTTGTCGGACTAGGAGCTCTACTAGGCTTGACCGTGGGAAATTGCTTTAGTAGATCGAAAGGGCAAAGAGAGCCACCCGGTCATCATGGATAAAACTACCACTCTTTCAATTGGCGTCTAACCATCTTCTTCTCACTAGGGCCGGGGTTGGTCTTTCTAATCAATCAGAAAATTCACCGGTGGATTGATTGATCTAAACCAAAGACTTGATTATAGGAGAAAGGCGTTCTCATACCCTGATACCCCTTTGTGGAAACCTAGAACAGAAGAAAGTCTCTTTAGGATTAGGATGGCTCTGTCCTAGCTAGACCGAGTCACAACTACTTATTATATTCTAGAAGACTCGGGCACACTTCCCTATACTTCTCCTAAGTGACATCAAAATCCTCTTTCAGCCGATTCGAAAGCAGCAATAGATGAGATTTGGAATCAGACAGAGGGTTCACGCCTCACCCTTCAAAGGGGGGACTGGGGAGTTAAGACTTCCTTGCTCTTAGGCCCCTTTAAGGCTTAGGGAAGGGGCCAATAAGATCAGGAAGAAGGAGATTGGATCCCTCCCTTCCATATGGTTGTTAGCTCTTCTGTGTCGTGTCAAGCCAGTTCATGAATGAATGGCAATCATGAGTGTAAATCGGCTTGTTAGGGTCCGGTCGTGGCCAAGCCTCGAATCGAATCCTGGATCAACGCCCTTTTTCGCTTAACCCATTCGTTCAGAGTCGACAACTGCAGATAGGCCTCTCCCAATGCAAGGCAAGGTGAGTTTGTCGGGCATGACGTGCTTGTGCCTATCCCTTTCAGAAATAATAGATTGCGATTGCAGCTAATCCAGTTGATCCTGTATAGGCGGAGGTGAGGACGGGGGGCGAAGCAAATTGAAGTTTATCCTAAACTAAAGAAGTCCAAGTTTTCGTTTTTTCCGGGTATGAGGCAAAGCCAGAAGTGGTTTATCCAGGCTGGTTGAACCCCCGAAAGAAGCACCAATAGCATAAATAGCTATCATGGTTGGAGCGGAGCATAGATAGCAAAGGTATGGGTAGAGGTCAAATGCACACATCTACCAGGTAGGTGGTGAAAAGAATTCCATACCCGCCTAAAATAACTTAAGCCTAAAACGAAGTAAGAGGCCGGGTCAACAATCTAATAGGTTGCGTTCCCCCCATTCGAGAAGAGGAATCCTAGCTAGCTACTGGATGGAGGGCGGAGTAGAAAAGTCATTGCACAGGGGTAGCATCAAGAGAAGAGCGACTTCCACTTCATAGTTGCTTTCTCCAACTGAGAGGTAGACTGCTTAGTTGGGGCGGGAACTCATACTGCAATAAGAGGGTCTGCTAGACGAAAGATTAGCCTCGGACCCTATTCGCTCACATGCATGGATGAGAAGAAAGAGGATCTCGGGAGGGTCAAACTTTGGACCTCGGAAAGGGCCTCTGAAAGTGGGTATAGTCCCTCTTAGGAAAGGACATCGTGTGGTACTCTTTCATTGGCTAATGTGAATAGTAGGGGCTAAAGGCGAGTGAAGTGAGATCCGAGCTAGGTTAACTTCTTCTCTTATGAAATGGATAGTTAGAGGCGTGATCTATTCTATAAACAGATATCGGAACAGAGATTGAAAGCAGGAACCAGAGATCAAACTCCATAGTGTGAAATCCCGTGATTTGAGCCTATCAGTATGGGATATCATAGGCTTCCCTTGGTTCGCTCGGTGTAGGTATCACCTTGATGCGCGTAGCTATTGCCTTGATCCTTTGGTCTGCTCGGGTCATTCCATTGATACGCTCATCGGGCTCGTCGTTAGGGCTGACAAGGAGAGGAATCA
The DNA here is from genome assembly GCF_014773155.1 of Arachis stenosperma. NCBI lineage: Eukaryota > Viridiplantae > Streptophyta > Magnoliopsida > Fabales > Fabaceae > Arachis > Arachis stenosperma. The sequence goes on from NW_026651374.1 coordinate 261,667, forward strand.
TTCCCATCGAATCTCTTCTCCCAGATCTTCTTTGTAGTCCAACTTGGTATATGTAAGAATTCATGCTCAGTTGGGGGAATAGTGTGACTTGGCTGCTTTCTTCGAAAATTTTATTATTCTTTTTTCCTCTGTTTTGTAAGTGAACGAAAGGCTAACATAAGCTAGAGTTGAACGATCTACTTTTCTATCTTGATGGCTGCGAAAGCCTTAATTCAATTAAATGTTATATGGTTTCAGCTGATTACGAGCACAGCAGGGTAGTAATGCATAAAGGAAGGAATCGAGCGAATGTAAGTGCTTCGCTTGTTACGTTACAGCCAGTAAAGAAGAAAGCACAACTTCATGGGAAGTTGCCAAAGGGCAGTCCGACGTCTCCTTAAGGTAAGGCAGTTCACTCGTAAGGCCCCAAGGTAGGCTCGGTTCCGGTAGAGCCTGGAGCGACCTGAAGATGGGGCTCACCCTTCCCAAGGAAGGCACTGTGGGAATTTGGAGCGAATCGAGCTTGGTTTGGTCGCCCTAAGCCTAAGCCCCTTCCTGCTAGTAAAGAATTCATTCTTCGAGTTTGAGTTTTGGTTGTTTACCAACAAATTATGCATGGGACTCTTAAGAGAAGACTTTCTATAGTGATTTACAACCACCCTCACTGCACACTTTAAATATCTGTTGCCATCAAAGACAGTTCCATTCGATCTTAGCGGTTCGTTGGCCTCTCTCCGTCTCAGTTGGTCAGTGACTCTGTCGTTCTTTCCCTTTGCTTTGAAGTAGGCTCTGATTCAGTAGACCGGAAAGCACCGGACCTTAGCTTACTTCTTAATACTTTTATTCGACTTCCAGCAGCAAGAGACAAAGGAAGTAAGATGGGGGCGATTGGCCTTTACGCTTTGGATTGGAAGGAAAGAGCAAAGGGAGATCGGCCTTTACGTACGATGCCGAAGATAAGACTTAAAGAAGGAGCTTACCACCGTCCTTGCCTGCCTCACCTGTGCTTATTCCGCGGTTGCTTTAACCTTCTTGAAAGGGCTATTGACAGCAAGAAAGGGAGGTAACAGATCAACGGCTAGAACGACCAGCTAGAACGAAAGCGCATATAGGAAACGAAACTAAGACCTATGGTGCCATATAAGATAAGCATTTCCAGATCGGGTCAAGATTTCGAGCTTAGAATTGAGTGAGGTTTAACTGATTTAAGGGGTTCCTCCATAATAGCTATAATTAAGTAAGTGGAATTTCACTACGAAACTTAGCAATAAGTCCATCCGATAGTGGGTGGTTTGGAGATCAAAAAGTTAAGTTTTTATGGGCGGAGGTATAGCTAAAAAGTATAAGGCTTTCGCTGTGACTAAGGATAGACAGGACTCTCGGTTCGTCTGAGCCTGAGTCGAAGACTTCGGATCCTGCATCTGCTTCAGTTAATTAGGTTAAAATGTGCCTTAAATGGTGTTTTGATCCTAATCCTAGCTAGTCATCATCCAAAGTTGAGGCATTCAACAACTTTCTGAGACACCATTCTTCCCATAGCCCTAAAGGATTAGGCCAGCCTCAACGTTTCTACAAGCTCAGTTTCTACCCAACTTTTTCCGAGAGAACCGACTACGGGGGGTGTGCTGATAAACTCAAACTCGTCTCCGGTTGCTGCTGATGTGGAGAAATTGGTACCAGCCTACTCGTGATGTTCCTTGCCTGGTTCGCTATAGGAAGTGCTTTCAGCAAAGGGGGAGGGAGGGTTAGGACATCAAATTCTAGTCTTCAAAAAACTAGAAGAGGTTCAATTCCTCTTTGATGTGGTTAAGGCAAAAGACAGATATAGATATCAGAGAATAAATTTTAAGGTAAGACTGGTTTTTCTTAGGTCATCGGGTAAAGTTTAATAGTTCCAAGCTAAACGTACTAAATCAATTAGCTTAAAACTATTTATTGGAAAATTCAATAAATTTCTTTGAAATATTTCCTATTGTTGTAACAAGGCCAGGAATTCTTCATAGAGTTGGTGTGCTTTTTATTTCAGGAGAAGTGGGTATGTCTTATGAGGGTCGCTCTAGTAGAAGTCCCACCGGGTGAGGGAAATCCGAAAAGACAATGGCCGATTCAGGTTAACATTAACAAAGGGTCGATGTGAATTGAGCTTGAACGAAGTGAAAGGTACGTAGTCGCGTCGAACGAAGTGAAAGGAATTCGTAAGCCCGCAGCGACCGAAGCAGTATAGGCCTCCTATCCTGCTGTAAGGAAAGGCCCGCTATCCAATTCCATCAATGACTGCCGTCTTGTACTGATGTTTTTAGTAGGTTAGTGATGGGTTTTTTCTAAATGCTTACGAGACAGAGAGGAGATACGCTAGTGAGATGCGCAGGTGTATGAGCTCTGAGATGTGTAGGTAGAAAGAGAAGAAGCCGTTCCAACTGGTCCTATAATCCTCCTTCCTAGGGTAGTAGTCAATCCGATGTAGCTAATCCGACCGGCATTAGTAGACGAGTACAAATGAATAGATTTGCCCTATGCTACTGACTATATGTAAGCAGACAGGAAAAGATATGGATTCGTACGACTACCTCTATTGACGGCCTGGAGAAGCCTCTTAGAACTAACAAACAATCATCTCGACCACTCTTCCTAGGCTTCTACTTTCGCTCTTTTAGATCGTGTAATGCAATCTCAGATCTTCACTTCCTTTGCCTCAAGATCGGATGTGGCTTTCTGGGTCTCCCCTGACCCACACTAGGGCCTTGACTTCGGTTCCAGTTCCAGAGATGGGTTCTGTGGCGAACTCGAGTTGAAGAAGTCAAGCTTTTAGCTTGAAACAAGAATGGATAGAGTTGACTCAAAAGAAAGCGTGGAGCGAGGCCTTTCTAAGGTGGGACGGTTAGCTTTCAACTCAATTCTGTTGCAGCGGCATTAGGGCTTGCAGAGAAAATAGAAATATTTTTATCATTCAATATCCCAGAAGGCCTTTGAAGTCAAATTCCCAGTTGTTTTTGCGCTGCGAGACCAATGAGGAATTCTGTAAATGCATGACCCTCTTTATCACCGCCACCCTTCAATGTTATGGGTTTGCGACAGTAGCACCAATATCCGCTGTTTTCTCAGTTGCTGGCTTGGGATGAAATAAAATATGATTCGTGGACCGATAGCCTCAAGTGCTGATTTCTTCCTTTTGGTATTGAAGCGGCTCATTCTTTCTGGTTCACGACCGATCTAAAAGTGCTTTCCTTCTAGCTTGACTTGTTCCATTAGGTATGTGGCTTTGTTGTAAGCGGACCTACCAATCATCCTCTCCCCCTTTCCCTAAGGGGAAGTGTAGGCATCAGAGAGGCCCCGCCTAGAAATGCAGGGGCTTGCCTTTCTACCTCTCTCCGTATTGCATTCATCCCCATCTTTTGATTCTTTCCATCTTTCCGTTCTCTTGGGCCCCAAGGAATATTCCATCTTTGGGGAAAAGCACATCAGCCAGCCTTTCAAGCATCCTACTCCTTGTAATCGTATGAGTCCTGGCCTAATCCTTTAGGGCTATCAGTCAAAGTGGGAAAGATTGTGTCTGAAAAGTACTCCATTACGTATGTATGGTAGTTTTTTCCGTATGCCCGTCTAAGCGAGAGTATGGGTTTCCGGCTAGTCTTGGAAGTCTTGTAATGGATTCTTCTGGTTGGGTTGTAGCGCGGGTTTCCGTTGGGTGAACCCTTATCGATCTTCTTCTGTTTGGTAAGCGGCTTCTTGCCTGGCACATTAACCTCCTTTAAGTTGATTTGACTACTCTTTGATCTCTTTCCCGCATTCTTTCATTTCTTTCGTATAGGGAGTGGATTAAGTTGACTTTCTTCCCCACTCTATAAGAAAGTTCCTTCAGCGGTCTAAGCTTCTCTGCCCGCTTTGCATTACGTATATCAGTCGATTCGGTAATCATTCCGTTAGCTCTTCATCCCGTAAGGATTCGAAGTAGTGTCTCAGTGTAACCGGCCCCGCCGGGCAGAAATCCTCTAAGAGTCCCGCAGGTAACCCCGTAGGCTAACTTATCCCTCCGCATATTCGTTGAAGCGAGGGCCCGGTCTTTGCCCCTCATCAAGGATTTCTTCCTTTTATCGCTTCCTTGATGAAGCAGCCTTTGCCACATTCCCCTAGTCCGTCTAGCTCTCTCCTCGTGCAAGCCTTCTATTAGCAGTTCAAGCAGTCGAATCGGTAATTGCCTAATCTAATTTGTTTGCTATTCCTTCTTTTCTTCCATGAGGAAGCGGAGAGGTAGCGTGTAGGTTTGACTAATGCAACTAGTCGGCCGAAAGGGAATCAATTCTCGTGTAAGAACCCCTAGTGGCCCGGTTCGTCTGTGTCTTAGTCGTGGAAGGAGCATTGGCTTAGTTGAGACTCTTTAACTCCTCAGTCAAATAAGGTGTTTTCGTTCTTCCCTCAGTTGATGTCTTCGAAGTCGTAGATCGAGTGAATGCGGTTGCAGGTCTAGCGCCATCCCCGAAGCCTTTCATTTAGGTTGACTTTGCTTTCTTCTTTGTCTTCCGTCTAGTAGTGGAAGGTGTGTCTGGGAATCAATCCTCGTATAATAGGGAAGCCGGCCTTTTCTTTCCTTCAGGTGGTGAAATGCCTTTCATAATTGCTGTAGCAGGAGCGATGTCAAAGTGAATCTTGTGGTGAGGTTCTTTCGGGCACCATTACAGTTGCGTTTTGTCTGCTGCTAAGGTTCAATGCTTTGGATTCGGTAAGCAATCCGTCTAGTGGTCCATCAGCTTTCCACCTTACATTCGGTCCTACGAGTGATCCATTTCCTTCAGCCGGTCAGTTGTTTCGGAGTAGGGAGGGAAGGAGTGTCGAGTATTCGATTCGTCCCTCAATCGGTCAAGCCAGTTCCTTTCCTTTAGCTACTAGTGAAAATCCCTCAAAGCAATAGACTGATACTGATAAAAGTCATTCATCTGCTGAGCTACCTATTCTAATAGCTACATGAATAAAGTTAGGAAAGCTTTCAAGCAGCGACACCAGATCGGCTATGCGAAATGGTTCCTGCTAACTTGCGAAGATAGTGAGCACTACCTTAGTCGCTTAACGGGGAGCTAACCCTACAAGAGATAGATCTGAAACTAACCATATCCGAAAAGCGGATCCGATCCATGCCAACATAAAGACCATACCTTCCATAAACCTTCATGTGAAAGACGGCAGGTCCAATCTCATCCCATTCCCAAGCGAACAACGCCATTCATCTCTCAAGTTCCCCTACCTGACGAAGGCCCCTATGATAAAGAAATAGAGGCAGCAAACAGGCAAACAGCCTTGTAGGAGTACCAGCTATAGTAGTCAGCCCACTGCACTGGGTCTACCCTTTGCGTTCATCTTGTCAGCCGTTGGTTGCTTTGTTGCTGGCTGGATGGCTTGCTTTCGTGCTTCTGGTTGATTTCCTTTGGGTTTCCGGCGGGAGAAATCCCAGTAAAATGAAAGATATCAGAGAATGGGAGAACTAGACCTACCGGAAGAGGTGTAGCTGCTTTCAGGTTTGTTTAAGACAGTAATCCAAACAAAAACAGCCTTCCCTTGGCTTTGATCCAATTCCGAAGCTCGTTTGCTCACTAGCCGATGTCATTTTAAATTGACTTAGTTAGAAAAGTATGGATATTTTAAGTAGAAAGAAGTTTCTTACCTTCCCCGGGGGTAGTGGTATATACGATACAGATTTCTTTTAGGAATGATCTATCCCTTTCAAGTGCCTATACCTGAGAGTTCTCTCCATTAGAAGATGCCAGTCTGACTCTGTACTTGGTAACAATCCCTTCTGTGCACACTTCCTTCCGGGTTGGCACAAAAGCAACAGAGATTGAAACGGCTCCTCGAACCAGATTCTATTAGATCTTATCCCGTAATTCGCTAATCTCGATGAAAGAGCAGGTAACTACATAAGGCAGCTTTCCCCGCCATCTTAGTGGTACTAGCTTCTCTACGATTTTTGGGTACTTTACTTACTCGTCGTGCACGGAATCAAACAAGAAAGAGGAGGTTGCCTGATGGGACGTCGGCCTTTTTTTTATAAGGACTTTGCGGTTCTATTAAAAAGGAAATTTCCAGGTAAGATGCTGAGGGGTTGAACCCCTCTCTTCTAGTAGCAGCCCTTCCTCCAAGACTTGAATCAGTAAGAGCGGATCTTGTAACTTCTGAATTGCACCTTTCCCAAATGTCTGCAAACTTCTCCTCAAATGGAGGTGTCGAGTAAGGCACTTCTCTCCTGTACTGAATGCTTCCTTATTCACTCTAATCCTACGCCTCCCTCGGTTCACGTCAAAGCCCGGAGAAAGCCCATCGCGGCAGCATAAGACACGACAAAAAAGAAAAAGACTGGAGCAGATTTTCGTTTATTCCATCGAGCTAAAGCAAGAGCGAAAAGCCAGCAGTAAGGTCCGGAGCTGGATCCGAAGCGGCGGGTCACCAAACTACGACGTCAATTACATCGAACCTTTTGAAGCACCAGTAGAGGTAAGTCTTAGGCCTACAATGATCAAGAGGGGTTAGCGTGGGCAACCCTACCTGTCGATGGAAAGAGGAAAGGAGCCGATTAGTAGTACATAAACTCTTACTCTTCATCCAGATGACAGTAACTCTTAAGGGAGTGTAAAGGGTACAACCAACTGGAAGAGAAAATGAAAGGGAAAAGACCGCTGTAGGACGGAAGCTATACGGCGGAGAAGAATCCACTCCGGGCTTTGACGTGAACCGAGGGAGCGGCTTTTAGTAGAAGAAAAAGACAAGTCGATATCGGCAAAGATAGATAAGGGGATCGGCGCTATGAGATAAAAAGACGGGCGGTATGTCTCCTTCCATTCGATGGTCAACCTATACACGGTCTCAAAATAAGTTAATATTTATAATATATATTATAAATAATAGCCTGTGGGTCATTTATCTATCATAAATAGCGTTCGATATCGCCTCTGTGTGATTCATCCTAAGTAGCTAGCTGAATCGGAAACCTCTGCTTACGCGCATGCGTGGTTATGTTCGGCGGCTCGGCAGCCCGCTCCTGGTGGTAGCCACTCTTCTGGGGCCCAAGTTAGTGAAAGGGATGAACCAGGCTACCTGTTTAGCTACTGCGTTCCAGTACTAAGCCGATAGTCGTTATCGATCTACAGGATCGGTAAGCAGCACATGGGATTAGACGTCTACTAGGAAAAGTAGATGCATCCGGAGAGGACGTTACGGGCGGGCACTAGGTGCTGTGTATGGAAAATGCCGCCAGCACAGCTCTCCTTCTAGTTCTAAACCAATAGTGCCATGTTCCGAACGCCGAACGGAAGCAACCCTTTAGAGGAGGAGAGCAAGCCGACGAAGTGCCTATGGTACCAGCTCCATACGTTTGAGGTTCGCTGAATGTGACTGCTTCCGTTGGGGACGTACTGAGATAGAATGAAGAAGACGTTTTACAGTACGTAAACAAGGCAAGGAAAAAGTAAGGAAATGAAGCAAGCGCAGTTTTTCTCCGCTCCAAGAGAATAACCCTCTTGTTCGATAAGTGCACCCGTGTCTAAGTTAAGAAGCCTGCAGGCTTCCTTCCAAGATAGTTCCAGTTTGGATAAAGAATCCAATGTTTTCGGGAACCTCTAGTGTGATCGCAGCTTGCCTGGCAGGTGAAAGAATACCTCTTGCCCTGGATGCTTGGTTTTCCAGGCCGATGCACAATCTTTCTTGAAGCCGTCGCGCGGATCTGATAAGAAGAAGAATTCTGAGGGGCTTTAATGGCTTATTAGATTAGCCGAGAAACTTCTTTGATGCATTATCTCTAGCAGGCTTGAAGTGAAGAATGAGTACCAAGAATAGGGGTCTTCGGGGCAGCATAGCATGGAGCTTTTTTAGGCTAACCTACACGCCCAAGTAATGAAAGGGCTGCTGGTGCCTCGTTTCCGTGTTCGGGGGTTCCTTGATCTTAAGGTGTCAAGGCCAACTACTGCAGACAGGACTTCGGTAAGGACTGACTGATAAAAGCACACTTAACTGCAGCAGGAAGGACTGAGCGGAAAGGACTACCGCCTCATCCTGTTCCTGATTTGTAAACTCGCATTTATAAGAATCACTTACCTCGGCGAAATCCGCTCTTAACTCAACGCAAGAATAAAGAGATTTCATAACTCCATTCTATCTCTCCCTCGTTACGAACAAAAAAGTGGGCGGGGAAAGAATAATAACTTCTATCTTCGGCCGTGCCATAGGGTTTTATCAAAAGAAAAGTATCCGATCTTCCTTGGCCTTTCACCAGGAGACAGAAGGTATCTCCCTTACTAAAAAAAGACCCTCTCCTCGTAGGCATGGAGATTTTTGTCTTCTCGAAAGAGAGTTCAGTCTCACTCTCCAGAACGTGCTAGTTCCACCTGATTTCCGTCCGTACTCTCAAACAAAGAAAAAAAAGGGCAAAAGAGCTCAATTACAGGGATTGAAGCTTTCAACAAATTATCCCGGGACTTAGCACAGTGGAACTTTCTCAATGGATGTGATTAAGTCATCGCTTCGCACCTCCTTGTCATTCGATCACACTGCTTTCCTCCACGTATCACTCGACTTTCAGTCAACCATATCTAACTCAGCGGAGCTACCGCATGTAGAAACCTAGCTACAGCTACCAAAGCAGCCGCTAAAGCCCTCTTTACCCGTTGGAATGGAAAGTAAGTAAGAAAATAAGATAAGAATCGTGTGAAATCGCGCTTTTTCATTTAACTAGTTAGTGGTGAAGTTAGAAGAGGATGGGGAAAAGGACTCTTGCTCCTTGTATTAGGCCGCCACGCCCGTATTTAAAGTTAAAGAGCTTCCTTCGGTCGCCTCTAACCTTCGTTCCTTTGATGTCGCTAAAGCCCGAGCTAAGCAAGGTCTTTCCAAGACCGAAGTCTGGAGCCAAAGCGCATCCCGGGGAAGCTTATTTGATACAAACAGTTTAGCCGCCAATAAATGATTGTCGCTATTATTACTCATAATTACTATATATAATAAGTAATTTGCTGGCACTTTCATCTAGTTAAGAGAGAGCCTTTTGCCATGCCCGGTTGGGGCGAAGAGTTGGGTTGGTGATCGACTACTCTCCTTCATATGGAGCCTCTTCTCAAGCAGCCTATACCATGATTAAATGTTTCTTAAACCCCCTATAGGGATGTTGGGGTTTAGCTCTGTTGCTCCTAGAACAGCCTTCAATATGAAATGTTAATTAGCCCGTGGCTACTTCACTCTTCAACTCGGGATGAAATCAGCAACATCAATATCTTAGTCAGTGATAAACTCTAAAAGTCTAAGCAGCCTTAGCTCATCGATTAACTCAAGCATCGGTACGCCCCTACTCTTACTATAGTCCTGACTTACCCCAGGAGATAACAGAACTCAATAAAGATAACAATTCATCCCCGCTAAGCTTTTCACCTGATCTAAAAGGACAGAAACTACATAAGCAACCACTAAAAGGCTCTATCAGAAGAGAAGCATTAGCAGCAAAAAAAAAGAAAACAGCAATTGCCTCTTCAATCACCCGCATTAGAAGCCTTCGATCGAGTGGACTACCTTACATTAGACGCTTGGCACAGTCAGGACATCGAGTTACGGCTTCCCTCACTAAAGTAAATAGAAAACAGGTTTAGGCTCTATGCCAAGTAGATAATATAAACCCAAGTACTATAATGATATAAAAACTAAAAACTGGCAGAAACCACAGAATTCACCATGTCAATTCATTATCAGCACATTCAATTGACCTGGGCTGGGCATCCTTAGATCCGGTGTACACGCCTGTATAAATGCTCTTCACGTAGCTGCTTTGCCACATCGCGCACTTAGCCACTCATTACATTAATGACTTCCGACTTAGCTAGCATATAGATTAGCATAGCACATGCTCTTAGAAAAACGGACTAATCGAGTCCGCGTAACGAAAGAAATATCCGCTTTCAATGTTAAGCCTCCCTGTCTGAATGAGCTCACTTCTTTTGACATGAGACAACCCTTCATCCATGTAATAGCTCATGGCTCTTTTCGACTTCTTACTTATACCCCGAAGTTATTCTGCGACGATCTAAAGCCCTGGTCATGCTTCTAAGAAGAATGGCTTTTCCTTTTCTGTCTAGCCCCAGCAGTTTACTTTCTTAAGAAAGCCTAGATCGAGTTAAGATCTATTTTCGAATTTCAGGCAAGGTAGTTACATGATTTCTTACATCAATGGCTAGTATGCTTTTGGGGCATTTGCTCTAATCGGAAGCCATTGCTTCTAGTCCTGGGGTTCTAGAGGTTGTCCAGGCATATAATAAAGGCAAATGAGAGGAGACTTGTCTTAATTTCCGAATCTCAAAAAAGTAAGGATAGATACTGACAAACCTTCCTCTAGAGTACAGTATCCGTTTGATTCCTACATCTCTTTCCTCTGTTATCTGTCATCCATTCTATTGGCCTTGGCTCTTACTTAGAAAGTCTAGAGTCTAAAACCACATTTCTGGCAGCCTATAAGATAAGTCATGGCATAGGCAAATAAAATAGGACCAATCAAGAAAGAAATTCAGTCTATCTGGAGTGGAGGAGTTCCTAAGTTCTATAAGGCGATCGGAATAGCAAGCTAATACAAAGTCAGGATCAATTAACTTACTCCCTTTAGAAAGTGAATTCACTACACTACATCTTTCGATAGCAGGAAACCATAGAAAAAGGGATTCCATGCTCTATTTATGTTGCCTTTCACTATCTTCCTTCCATAGGGAAGCTCTATTAACAGGCTAGGCTTTCCTAAATCGAACTTCAACTCGAGAAAGTAGAAAGATCATCCTAAGAAGGAGTTAGGAAAGCGCGATCCTTATCTTCACCTAGCGGTAACTCTCTACCAAGAACCTCATAACAAAAGGAAATGCAAATCCCTCACTCTGTAAGCTTTTTACGCCTAGCCCCTCCAAGGTCTCACTTTAATGAAAGTGTCCGAAAGACTGTATTGACTTTATTTGAAGTCTACATCATCTCATGTGGAAGGGCTCCGTCTTATAAAATTCCATCATCCCTTGAACTCAGTACTGAGCTTTACATAGATTCATGGATCTCCTATCTATGATAGATGTAAAGCGATAGAAAGCTTTCCCCTCCTTTATTTGAGCTTTCTGCGCTACTTCCTTTCTTTGAGACAGAGCTTCGTTGGCCCGCTCCTACAGCTACAGTGAGCTACTAGATAAAACTTCCAAACCAGATATGAATATTCATCCTACTCAGGTTGATATTAGAACTGAGACTGAAGTTGCTAACAAGCGGGAAATAAGGGAATTCACTACTTAACTGTTCTTCACTCAACGCCTCTTGATTGACTTTAGAACTGAAGGAAGCCGGTAGAAAAGGAAGTGGCAGCAGTGTTTTATAGAACAGCTTTTTGTCTAGAGATTCATCCCTAGTCAGTGAGGAAAAGGGTCTATTGGAGAAAGAGAAGTAGGGGAGGAAGAAGGCGTATGCAAAGAGCTTTTTCTCAGCGTTCCCGTTCGGCATTCTTTCAACAAATGAAAGATTGCCCATACCCTATTGGTGGGGAGACTTCTTAGAATGGTCTCTGTACCAAGGGTGGATGAGGCAGTATCTGAAGTACCCGCACTGGTATTGTGCTGTCGCACTTGACCAAGCAGTTAGCTTGGAGGCTTTCATAGACCCTCCAGTTTATTGCCGAACATGGTACACTCCTAAAGTAGACTTGTCTACTTACTTTCTTTTAGGTTTTGTGTCATGTTTCAGGTATATGACTGGGTGGTTGAATTGTCCAGGCTTTACCTTCATCCCTGGCCGAGTCTAGTGAATCTCCTTTGGTTGGGGTTGATCACATCTTAACAGATCATCAGACCCTTATGGAACTAGCTGATGCTTCTGGTTATGCACTGGCTCTGATGCCATCAGCTAAAGGACTTGTTCCGGAGCACCAACCATCCCCACTTCATTGGAACTTACAGGGGTGCTGTGAGTACTGCTTTCTGTGCCGAAATTGTGGAATCTGCTGATGCATACTTGTTCGCCAGACCTATCTTCAATGATTACTGCTCTGTGGGGTATTCACTTCTCAAGAAAGACAAAGCGATCATTGTGAAGCCCGAACGAGTTGTGATTGGTAATGGCCCCGCTTTTGGGTGTGTGCTGATGAGGTATTTCCTAGGGGCGCTAGCTAAGCGACTCAAGCATAACGAAACTTCCTTCTTACGAAAACTACCACAGGATATATGTTCCTGAAGGGCCAACCATTGAAGGCTGCACCTAAGGAACCAACCTTTGAGGGTTAATGTTCTGTTTCAACATATACAAAAAATGCTGTCTAGTGAATCCGCTGTAATTGCTGAGACAGGGTATTCATGGTTTAACTGCCAGAAGCTGAAGCTGCCAAAGAGTTGTGGGTATGAGTTCCAAATGCAATATGGATCAATCGGATGGTCTGTTGGTGCAACACTTGGTTATGCACTGGCTTTTCCTGAGAAGCGAGTGATTGCTTGCATAGGCGCTGGAAGTTTCCAGGTGAATGCTCGGGATGTATCCACAATGCTGCGATGTGGACAGAGGAATTGAAAATCCTGATAAACAATGGTGGATACACCATGGAAGTTGAAATCAATCCATGATGGGCCATACAATGTGATCAAGAACTTTAATTACACTGGGTTGGTTGACGCAATCCACAACGGGGAAGGCAAATGCTGGACTGCCAAGGTGTTCTGTGAAGAGGAGCGAAATTGAAGCAATTGAAACTGCAACAGGACCTAAGAAGGACTGCTTATGCTTCATTGAGGTGATAGTTCAATACGAGCAAAGAGTTGCTTGAATGGGGCTAAAGGGTCTCTGCTGCTAATAGCCGTCCTCCCAATCCTCAGTAAACTTGCACCATTTAACCCACAACTTGAAAAGCTTGTAGCTAGGCTAGGGTAATGGTAGTCTTTTCACCGACGGAACAGGTATAGCTTTGATCGAAGGAGAAGGAAGGGAGCGATGGAATTGAGGAAATTCAGCATCAGGATCGGTTGGATTGATTGGGATACGGGCGAAGCTACGGGCAAGGAAGCCTTGCTTCAGCTTTCAAGCTTCACCTCCATTCTCACGAGTTGGATCCGAGACCTCTTGCTTGAGGATTAAGCTCACTCCCTTTTATTCTAATCCTGAGGGTTCCTACTCTTCTTAGACAGCTACTTACTTAGGGCTTCTCATTACCTGGGGAGATCTTTCTTTCTATGATAGAGAGAAGAGCGAGGTACTGTGACCTTTTCTTTGCTTTCCTTACAGACAGGGAATACTAATGATATCGCCAGTGTAATAGAATTTTCCCTATCCGTCGACTCACTTGCAACTATATTAAAAACAAAGCAGTGGCGAAGGGCTTTAGGTCTCGAGCGAAGCGAGAGGAAAGACTTTTAGGGTACCCTACATCCCTCCCCCTTGTTCTCAGTTACTCATCAAATGGTACTCAGTTAAATATAAGGCCCGGTTAGTTGCTAAGGGCTACACCCAGAAGTACGGTGAAGACTATGATGAGACATTCGCACCGGTAGAAAAGATTAATACCTTTCGAATACTGCTCCCCTAGCTGTGAATTGAAGCTGGCCTCTAATGCAGCCAGATGTTCTGAATGCTTTTCTCAACGGAGACCTGGAGAAGGAAGTGTATATGGATCTGCCACCTGGAGCTGGATATGAATCCATGAGTGGAAATCTAGTTTGTAAGCTGCGAAAGTCATTGTACGGGCTGAAGCAATCTCTACGTGTCTGGTTTGGCAAGCTGACAGCAACAATGAAGCTGTTTGGTTATAAACAATTCCAACGGCGGTGATTGTTCATAAAAAGAAGAAATGAATAAGAATCCACCAAGGGAGAGAGAAAGTTAGTGAGAGAAGCTCTCGAGTGCCTCTGAAACCAACGACCACTCCTATGAAAGAACAGAGTACGGTGAATGAGGAGAATACAAGTGAGAACAGTCAAGAGAAAACTCAGGCAGCAGAACATAAAGCCCTATGAGAAGGGTAAGCCAACGCAAATCTCATATCGTGCTTCACTTCTGGGGCATGAACCAATGGAAGTTGACAAAGACTTCAACTGGTTGGAAGAAGAGAAGGCTATGGCTCCAGTATATACAGAGAAACAAAAGAAAAGAATAGAGAAGCAGCCCAGAATTGATATTCCAGATGAAAGATGGAAGCAAATATGCCTAGGATGCCATTGTCATTAAACCACTAGGTAGACGATTCTATCTTTATGAGCTGAAAGATAGACGATTATGGCTTTGGGGTGCACCAGATTTCGAGCTTATGGATCTTCCTTTAAACTACTATGTTATTATGTTATTAGAACAGAGGAAAAACAACTGCGTCAAAAGATACTTAACGATGGTCCATGGGTTGTTGCTGGGCACTGTATTGCTACTCAGAGATGGAGTCCAAATTGGAATCCCTACAATAACAAGCTCACGAAGATTGCCCTTGGGATTAGAGTACCCATACTTCCAATGCATTGCTACACTACACCACACCGTAGATTTTCTGATGGAAGTGGGTAACTTGATAGGTTTCTGTCTCACTCTTAGTACTCATTCAGTACTTCATATAAGGTTTATTGTTCGGTAACTGTCTTATCTCATTCTGTATCCTTGCTTGTTCACTGCACTCTCCTAAGGGTTTAATTAAGACAGTTTTATCTTCCGTTCGTGCGCCCTCCCTGTCTGAATGAGCTCACTTCACTCTAAAAAAAAATAAAATGTATAATGTAAGCAGGTCTGCAACTTTCTTTTTTTTTGCCGGAAATAGAAATGGGTCGAACCCTCATTGCTGTACCATCTTGTCTAGTGAGAAGCAATTTCGAGCGCCTACATAACCTACCACTCCAACTCAACAAGAAGATAGGTATCAGACCATATGTAGTTCATCCGGACATTTTTACCCAAGTTAATCAAGAAAGAGCGCACCGACTGCCCACCACTGGAACTTGGATTAAGAAGTTCAAGAGGCATCCTCCATTCATATCGATTTATGGAAAACCATATCATTCATCAAGAAAGAAAGATTTTTCCAAGAGGGTCCCCTATGAGATAGGGGTCTTGATTCCCATTAGTCGGGTCCTCACTCCTCCTCTAAAGCCCTGCCCCCTCCCTTAAGGAACCCCCCAAAAAAATATTCTATTTGAAAGGAAATCTGTGGATGTTGGTGTTATAAAGGCTTCCCAATCCTCTCAGAATTGTAGAAAGATAGGGGATGGGGGTTCCATAGGAAGAAAGTGTGGGAGTAGGCTTTGGTAGGCATCACTAGATGGATAATCAACTAGAAAAGCCGATAGCACAAACTTAACATCAGAATCGATGGGCGTAATGAAGCGAACGCAACATGTGCGTCGCCTTTACGACAAGGAGATTTTCTAGTGAAATTAGGCGGTCAACTGCTCGTTGGTCTTCCCCGGAAAGACTTCCAACCAGAGGAAAGATTGGTTGATAGGGTTCCTCTGGTGGTTCGAGCGGTTGGTTCAAATCGGGGAGCAAGGGCTCATTCAAGTCTGGCAGCATGGGGGGCCTGGGAGCCCCATTTCCCACTATCTACTAAAAGAGCGATTGAGAATCTCGATAACCTTCTTATTTTTTGATTCTTCCTTGGCCGTGTGGAACATGGATTAGCATTATGTCATTCCTACAAGTGATCCTCCATCCAGGATTGGAAGAAGAAGCGCCATATGAGGACTTCGAGATCAAATAGAATATGTTTCTTTCCATTCCTCGTGAGCCACTTATTTCTCCGACACAAGAGATATAAGTTATTTTCCTCCTTTTTCCCTTTAAGTCGACGGCGTTACACCATTGGGATACTTCGAATAAACTAGAGTACATATAGGATCCACCGGTGCTAAAACCTTTTCTCAAGATATCTTCCAAAACTGGGTCGTTGCTCCGGATTTTGTTCCCTGGTTTGAAACCTGTTGGTTCCGTTGTTTTAGAATTATGCTGATCCTAAGTACTCCATCTCTATCATTGCACATGGGAATATAGAAAGTAAAGAGGAAAAGGCAGAACCAGAAGAATTGTGTGAAATAAGTGAATTGATCCAGTTGAGGCATGATTGATTCAGACAAAAGAAATTCCCTCCATACAGACTGAACCAGGTATGGTTAAAAGCAAGCCTGTAGGAGTTGTGAATGAAGAACAAAACGGAGATGTGCTTTGTTGTTGACCAAAGAAAAACATGGGAGTCGAAAGGCGGTCGAGTTAAGTGAAGACTGACTACAATTCAATCACTGCACACTTTCTATATCTCTCTTTCCTCAAAGACAGTTCCATTCGATCTTAGCCAATCTAAGATTACCGACTCTCCGACCCCATTTCGGTGCACTATTGGAGTTTAGGTCTGCCACTTTTTCAATCGAAAATGAAAGCTGTCAAGATCAGAGCGTACTGCTCTATCTATGTAATTTCTTTCAAGAATTGAGTTTGCTCAGATAAATAATATTAGCATAAGGACTACAAAAAGTTTATAACTCTTACATATGAATGTAACAGCTTAGAATAAGCCAAGAGCTGATAGTGATAGGCTTAGAGCTCACTTCACACCAACAGAATTGTCAGCCCCCTCAGCTTGAAAACTCCTATCTACATCAAGATCTGGCCCTGCTCTCTGGTGATGTTCGCCCATTCTGTGGCACCCACACAAAAAGAAAGATAGGCAAATAGCGTACAAAGAGGATCCGCCTCTCTAATTCACTTGGCAAAAGACATCCAATCCCAGGGAACAAGTCAGACTGAGTTCAATTAATCCGTCCTTCCTTCAGCTTACGGGGATGGAGTTGAAGAAGGAGATGAGCTACCTAGACCTTTGTATGTATGGGTCTCGGCAATTGAAGAGAGAAGATAGGAAAAAGACAAAGCGAAAAAAAAGGCTGCTTAGCCTTCAAGTTAAGGGCGAAGTTCACTCGGAAAGGCTTTTTTTACAATGAACCAAGCAGATAGAGAGATCTGGCATATAGAACCGGAACAGAGTCACTGCAATAATTCCAGGCTAGGTTGATAGAGAAGCATAGATTGTTCACTATGAACAGCGATATCGCTTGCTATCTTGTCGTTCCTCTAACTGCCTTCTTAAGTGGATTGTGAGAGGTAAGTTTCAATCTGGTGGAAGGAAAGTGAAAAAGAAAAAAGGAAGATAACAAGAATAAGAACAGAGCCGAACATAGGAGCTCTCGTTTAGCAAAAGTTAGATTATGCTTGACTTGTCTTTTACGTCATATGCTTTCCTCTTTTTAGTAAAAAAGGGGTTCCCTAGGATCATACTATAGGAAACTTTGATCGAAATGTCAGGTCAGTTAGAATTGAATAGTCCACTAGTACCAAACTAAGGTGCAGACAGATAGTAAAATTCCAGTCATGCCAGTAAGGCCAGGAGATTCTTCCGTTAGAAGGGCAGATAAGCCAGTGAAAGTGAATGGCTGTTCAAGAGGCCCCTAATTCAACAAATGTAAGCTTTTTCCCCACTACTCAAGATAAGAAGGCACTTTCCCCTGCTTGGTCTCGACCTCAAAAGAGGGCCGGCGGGAAATTTTCTCACTTCTTGAACTCAGTCTGTTCAGGGATAGAGACCTAACTCTTTGTGAATATGAGATTTCCGCCTAACACTTAATCCTACCATGTAGGCTATACTATAACGTCTATAGCTCTTCAAGCGCTATTCTTACCTAGCTGCCTTTGCCAATGCATTATACTCAATCACAGCGGATCGGGATGGGATTATTAGAATATCAAACTGACTCCTAGCTTTCAATAACCTTTCCTAGGTAAGGTCGTGTAAAGACTAAGAAAGATGAAAGCATCACGGCTTGTAGAATGACTTAGCTCCTCCTTTCATTATCTTACTCCTTTGCCTAGCTTAGCAGAAGAAGTAGCGGATTAGACTTCCATTGAATCGACGCCTCTAATATACGCAATTTAGACTTGGAAGAAATCAATACGAGATCCAGCGGAGTCGAAAGCTTTCATTTCATATTTCCGCTTTGGCTTCTTCCTATGACTGATTTGCTGCTCCTGAATTTCTAGGGATCAATGCTTTACTTTCTAACTACTGTCTTTCCTACCTTTTAAGTTATGGAATGGAATCACTGGGCAATTGAGATCCGAGCCCTCTAATGGTTTAGGTTCTTGGTTTTTTTTCATACGCTTTTCCTAAAGATTGGACTTGGTGGAGAGAAACTTATCCGACCTCAACACTTCCCTATGGAGAGTGCGGTGACCGCGGTCTTATCGGTCACAAAGGCTTCAAGAGGTCTTTCTTCTTTATCAGTAGATCCCGTCTAAGTAAATAAAATTAGTAAGCCCTAGTGGACCACCAAGTTTCATCTCTCAAGATTGAATTGAAAGAAGATGCGAATGCCTTTTGACAGCTGCTCAATCAAAGGAATCAACGGGTTGAAGAATGGATTCACCGGCTTTGGATGAGATGAATGTGAGAATCTCCATATGATGTGAGACGCGAATGCACTAAGACTCCTTACTTCCTTTGAAGAGAAAGCAGGCGAAAGCATAAAAAGCAAGAAAGATGAGTCAAGAGAGGCGGGACTAGTGACATCAGCTTCTGAATAGTCAGACAGAACTGCAACTGCTGGCTTAGCTTTAGTCCTTTGAGGAGATTCATAAGTATCTTACCAGGGGGGTTCATATACAGGCAGATATAAATAGATATATTAGTTATATTGGGCTTGGCCCTAGAATAAGTAAAGAAAGACTGAAATCCGGACGTCTCAGTCTACAGATCAGTCTTAATCTACAACATCAATTCTGACTGACTTAACTCTCAGATGTGATGAAGGAAGGGAAATGACATACTTCAAATCAGCTACTATAGAGTCCAGGACTCCATTTTCAGGCTTCTCCTGCGAAGTAGTTAATTTGCTTCTTTCTACTGATGCTTTGCCTCTAGCTGATAAAGGATCGGATTACCTTACCATGGAGCGTCATACGTGAATAGCTCAATAGCTAGCTTGACGGCTAAGTCAAACCTCAATATTTCCTCATTCGCCGAAAGCCCTAAGTCCACTCCAATATAGGATGTTTTCAGTCAATCCTTGCACTACTTTCTAAGGCTTTTACGGCTGCAACTTCTGCTACTTCGTCCCTAACTTCCCGGGGAATAGTCAGTGAAGAGGCAGTCAGAGCCAACTGATCAGTTAGCAGATACAGGAAAGGAGAATCTTATCTTCTATTCCTCGGAAGACACGAACACGTTAAGACTTCTTTCTTGACTTTTTTTTATCTGCCCTGGGAATGGGAATAGATTACCCGGTAAGGAAGCCTAGATAAGAAGCTGGAATAGAGATCAGAGGCATGACTTGAGACTATCCTTTTTATCGCCATCTGGAATGATAGTCAGCCCTGCAAGGTCAAGTAGCTTCTTCGATTCTTTCGATTCTACGGCTTATCTTTACTCCACTATAACTTCAACTTAATAATAGACTTTAGTTTAGCTTTCAGCTATCCCTATCTGTTTTGCTTTCCTTACTCTCTTCCCCCTAGGAATTTACTGAGGAAAGAAAAGGTGCAAACTTCGATCTCATTAGTTTCAAACCTATCCTATAGTTCTTTTTGTTCAAGCCCTCCCTGAGGACAGACCAGCTAGCATCCTATATCTAACTATAAGTCCTTAATGCATCTATTAAAAAGGTGGGAAAGAGAGTTGCAAGCCTGGAAAGAAATGCTACTTTATAAAGGATAGCTGAAAGCGAGAAATGGTCTATAATCTGGAGATAGCTCATTCTCTTTAGTTGCAATCCCATCCTTAGAATGAGGTGAGAAGTTCTAAGTTTTTTTGTTGACATGATATATTGATAGTCTTACTGCCAAAATTGGATTGCTCACTGAACTCCTCAAACATGAAATTAGAGCCATTAATAAAATAAATCGAAGGAGCAGACTTAGAAAGCTGGAGCATGACGAAGTCAGCATCAGGAATGAAGTCTAAGTCATAACCCGAGCAACAAGTAAGATGGATTTAGGAATCCCGTCCTGTGAATGATAAGGTTGAGCATGCTAGCATCCGTTTTCTATTGACTTACGAAAGCATTAATCAGTCAGAAGGAAAAGCAACCTATCTGAAAGCCTATTCTCTCCTTTCCCCCATAAGTCTGACTTTTGCCGTAGCAGATTTTCTTCTACTTTATCCGCTTCTTCACTTCCAAAAGCTAGGGATTCCTTATCTCTTCCTTCCGTGGTAAGATTTTCCAATACCTCTTTAATCTATTACCACGCCCTAATAATCAATTCCGAAAGCCTTATCTTCCACCGTCAGTATTACTGAGGAAATTACGTAGAAAAGAAGAAGCTACTTATGAGGCAAGGCCTGAGGAAGACTAATTGAAATTCCTAATTATGCATAGATTCGTCTTCTTACTCTTTTCAAGGCCTTACAGCAGCATAGGAAGTTGCAGCCTTAGTAAACTCCTTTAGCAGCTAACATCTCAATAGGCTCGGAGAAAGCGTCCTCTCTTCTCCTCAGGGACTCTCCGGCTCTTGGTAGCTACGTCTTCTGTCCGGCTCTAACTCTATCTTAACGGGCTAAGTTACTTCGGAAGTAGCAATGGGCTCTGAAAGCCTCTTCTTTTCTCAACTCTGTTTGATTTAGAGTTACACGTCAGTCCTGAAGAGTTCATTCTATTTAGTTAGCGGGTAAATCCTAAGGAGAGTCTCGGACTTCCTCCTCTCAGGTATACGGGCTAGCAGGTACAAGCCTGAGTCTTAAGGTAGTATGAGAAGTAGGATTAGAAGTTACAGGGCTTGACCTCAGATAGGTTTGGGTTCCTCTTTGCTAAGGAAGAAAGAGCAAAGAAGTCTAAGTCAGAGCTACCGAAGACTATAGCATTAATCAGTCAGAAGCCAGAAAAATATAAGACTTATAGCTTGAGAAACAAGTTAGTTAGATTGTGTTGATACAATCCCGACAGGATGAAATTTCATTTATCACGTTCTTTCAATCCGAAAAGAAAGTAAGAATTGATGTTACAGTTTACGGAGAAAGAGAAGCCATCAAAGGCCTGATAATAGCCTTATTAGTTGCAGATCGCCAATGCTTATAACTTCCTGTTATACTTGCATGTCTCGAGCTTATTTTATAAATCCTGTCAGTCTTAATATTGTCTGACTAGGCCTATAGAAGGGAATCCCGGGAATAGATGAAATGGGCTTGGGATGTGATTCAATGGGACTAGTCCGATCAGAGGCTGTCATAGCCTCAGTATGTTACCAGGGTTCATCAACGGGATAAGGCACGAACGCTATCAGATGCCAAGCTTTCCTTCTGTGCTGTATGGTACTATCTGTGATGTAGGGCTTTAGCTGCTAGAATAAATGAAGCCTTAGAATGACCTATCGCGCACAACAGCCAAAAAGATAGCAATTGAGCTCTTCTAGTAGATTCACCCGTAAGCCATATATATATGAAGTAATGGACTTTTCAGTCTTTCAGTAGAGCCATAAGCTGTATATGGAGTATGGAAGAAGACTCATGTCTTTATTAACTTTAGTCGACCTGTAAGCCTTATATTCTGTTGATGGACTTCCTTACGCGCCTAACTCTAAGTTTGAAAGAAGAAAGCCACTTTTAAGCTTGGCCTTAAGGACGAAGCGAAGTAGCAGCCGTAGAAGATAATCCAATCCTGCAGTAAGTTTGAAGATGCTCGACTGGAAAGAAGAGGAATTTATAACTGACTTGATAGAGTTAGGTTTGAGCTCTACTTCTAGGAGCGGACATCGATCTCAATAGTTGAAAACTGCTTTTTCTGGCATCATATTGCAGATTGGCCTTTTAGAGCCTCTAGCGAACAAGAGAACGAAAGATAGCTATTTCGGATTTCGCTCCTATATTAACCGTTCCTGACGGAGAATCCTCCCTTTCAGAAGTCTTTTTTTGTATTATTACCTTCGGTAGATTGAGCAGCAGGCAAGAATTCTAGCTTCACTCTTCTTCTTCATTAGTTAATTTGGCTTCTCAGCCTATTCCCCTCCGTTTCATCCATTCCAACATCCAAAAAACTTAACTTGAAATCAATCCAATAAGCCTGGGCGCGGCTTAGGACCTATTCGCCGGAAATCTCCTCCCATGGATTCACTGCCAATCCCCAGATCTACCATATCCGTATCTTATCTGGCTCTGTAGTAAGTTAGTGAGGAAAGAGTTTCATCTGATCGCTACTGATGAGTAAATGCCGTTGAAGGTAATCCTTTCCTTCTTCTATCTGAGGATATACCATTGAAAAGATAAGATTCTACTTGATCCGTGAAACTGACTATTGCTATTGAATCAGCTACGAAGGACGAAATGCCATAGAATCAAATCATCTCCATTGTCCGATAAGATACTATAAAATCTCATCCAACTACCGCCTCCTCACAGGAACAGTAGGGAAGACTGAGGAATTTCTTCTAAGAGAAGATGTTTACGGCTAAGAGATCCAATTGA
>NW_026651374.1:284090-329090 GCF_014773155.1 Arachis stenosperma
TTGACCGCTAATACCCAGGTCACATTGCGTGCGGGATGTGTCAACCGGCAATGCGAGGTCGTATAGATCATTTCTTGTTAGCAAGGATGGGGAGAGCTTCACGGCTAGAGGAAGTCCGCCGATCACGCTACGAACAGTTTGATTGTTCTAGGAATGAAGAACTGCTTTCTATTAATACGGACTTACAAGGCGGATGCTGGTCCTCCCCTATTTCTAGTGTTTGGCCGACTCGACTGGACGGCTTGTTAGCAAGGCAGGATTGGCCGGATCGGACGGACGGGAGAGTACCCACGAGGGAAGATAACGGGCTACTCCTACACCCTTCTGTCTGAGAATGCTTCTTTTAGATGAAAGGAATGGCATTGCTACCTTTCCGTACCAAAGCAATGTCTCAAACAGTAAGGGAATAGCACACCGAACGGAACATAATCTGAAACCGGGGCGGGAAGCCGTCAAACAAATCCTATACTATAGTTCCCAGGCCGGGCGGAAAGACTAATTACGGGGACAGCAAACTAACTCTCTACGGGGCAGATAACAACCAGGCGACAAACAAGAATACCTCCAAGTTCCTCGATGGCCTATTGGAACCATACAAACAATATACGCGGTCAAAGAAACTATACGGGTAAGCTTGAAAACAAACTAGACTATCCAGCCGAGCCAGCCCCGCCGGAAAGACTAATACAGGGAAGTCTAAGCGGTATAAGCGGTCTATGGGTAATACGGGGCAAAATACTGATTTCCACGTCGGAACAACAAACTAGAATACCTTTAAGTTGAAGTAAGTTTAGGCGGGGGTAAGCAAGTTTAATACGGTTAAGCCGTTAAAAAGAAGTTCCCAGGGAAAGCTATCATACGTGATTCCACTATACTTTCAAGCAATGAAACACCGTAAGGAAAGGGGAGGCACTACTGTAACCTATAAGATCTGGAGTATGCAGCCCAGCCCTACTAGGGCTTTCTTCCGACTTCAAAAGGCCTGGTGGTGGAAAAGAACTATCGTAGAGCCGGTTTACCACGCAGAGGCAAGAATGAAAGCAGCAGTTCGAGCAGATGACCTTGAAACTCTTGAACCAATAGTAGGTCCAGATGCACACATGGTTTCATTTAAGGCTACAGACTCGGCTTCTTTCCCTTACTGTCTGTCTCCGTCGACGTCGAATTTTTCGTTTTTTTATGCCTATATCCGATTAGAGCATTTCATTTCCTATTTCCAAAATCTTGCCTGGTCGAATCTTTCGCGGAACATTCCAATATGGAATGAAGCTTAGACACAGTCTCTAAGGAGGAAGGATCGATGGTTTTGAGAAGTCTTCAGGTTTCATTCTCTTATGATAGATAGGATAGCGCCGTCCCCTATTAACGATAAAAGAAAGACAGGTTCCCTGGTTCTGTTACATCAAACGTTTAGTTCTCTTCCCGGAAACCACTGAATTACCCCTCTTTGGGCATATAAAGATTGAGTAAGAAGGGTAAGCCATTTGACCATAAGTTCACAGCTTAGGATCAGAAGGAAAGATTCCATCCCGTCTTTACTTTAAAGCAATGGTCTACGACTCCGCAGCTTGCTTAGGAAAACTCCTAAGTTATTTTTTATTTTTCTTCTATCGCGTTAAGACAAGCCCTAGTCCCAAGCTAAAGAGCATATTCATCTGCACCTGAAAGGATAGGGATGAAGTTAGCGCTTAGAGCTCCTCTCGCTCAAAGATTTATTGGAGAGCTCCTCGTTGCTACTATGAATATGAAAGGAAAGGGCAGTGTCCCAGGTTTAGCTAAGTTTGAGTAGCACTTCCTGTGAGAAACTCACTAAAACTACACCAAAGAGGAGGGGCATAGGGAATCCCGTACCGATGCGACTAGACACCGCCGGAAACTGGCGATCAAGTCTACGATATGAGTCTTCGTTGAACTCATTTGAAACGAAGACTCATATTCCTCGCCTGCAAGAAAGATGATAAAAAGATCAACGCCTACTTGCTCCATGTCATTCTTACTGACTGTACCATCACAACAAGGTATTTTTCTCGGAAAGGTCAAACCCTTCAATCCTGAATTGCTAGTTTTCAATCTCGTCCGATGGCCGGAAATCAGAAACAAGGCTTCCAGAACTCTTATTCATGGGGACGGGAAAGTTTATAAGAGGACGGAGCCCCCTCTTCGGGAGAGATTCCTCTCCGTGCCTCATCGTTAGTGATGAACTCTTCCGAACAGATTTTCTCTAGAAGAGGTTTAGCCCTTTCCATTTTTGTCGATCTTCCGCTACGGCTCACTGTACGTTCCTTTAGCTATAGGCGTGTCCAATCCGATAATAGTCCGTTCCACACATAGTGCAAGGAAGCTCGGTGCGATGAGCTGAAGGAGAGAGTATGTTCGATGATGCCGGAATAGTCCTTTCCATTTTCTTCCTAAATTTAGCAAGCTTGACAACAGGAGGGGATGTAGGAATTGCGCATTACGCATGAGCAACCTTATCCCAGAAAGAACTCGATGGAGATGGATTGATCGGTTGGATGATTCCAATTAATGAATAAGAGTCAATCCCTGTTCGATCGAAAGAGCACTTCGACCCTATATAATCTAGTAGGACATTGCCTCCTAGAGGGGCTAGGAGTTCAAAGATTCTAGTCCATCCAGTCCCAGTGGCTCCGCGGTGCTCCTTCCGCGATACGCACTAGCACGCTCCGAAGCAAACGAGCTTGTACGCATGCTTCTAGAGCTACTCGATTCGCTACAGCACCTGGCGCTTGACCCCATCGAAAAGGGCAAAGTTCCTCCACTGAACCGTCGTACCGAATCATCTCCGTCAGAGCAGGCATATGTCGGCTGGATCGATAAGAGTGTGAGGAAGAATGCACGGATAACAATAGTCAGGTAAAGGGCGGCTAGGCTACTATTAAGAAGGAGAGTGCGCGCATCCTTTCACTGATAAGACGGTGCAGACGAAAAAGAGTCTGTATGATCGTCCGCTATCATCAGTCTTCGTTTAACCAACATTACTGCATTGCATATAGAGAAAAGCCCCTCTAGCTCCAGGTTTCAGGAGGGGTACCCCCTTATACATACGCTATAATTTGACTACTAACCGCTTTCACTTATTTATTTGGATGGGGCAGCTTCTACTCCTTAAAGCACTATAGCTTCCTACAACTGGAAGTCCGCAAATCGTCATATATAAAATGAAGATGCTCGCAAGGGAAGGAAGCTATTGGAATCGGCGGAGAAATGTTGTGTTATATATGGTATTGTAATATATAAATAGGATCTGATTTGTAATTGTAAAAAAAAGAAAAAGAAAAGCGTCTTGCTTGATCATTGAATTGAGTGCGGTGCGCGGTAAGACTGAACCACCATTGATCTATCGGAGATTCAAAACTGCTGATAATGAAGACAGATATATATAGAAAGTGTTCAGTGCACTAGCTCAACCTCTCTTTACTTGCTCCTTTTTTCACTCTAGCTACTCTACTTATCGCTACAAGTATGGAGCTCTATTTGTATACTCGTTTCAGATATTACACTAGCTCTTTACTCTAGCTCTCCTTGCTCGCTCCTATCTCTCTTATTTAAAATAAGTAAGCAGAGGAAGTGAAGGTTGGAAAATTACATAAGAGATAGGAAAGTTCCACACGCGGAAGACGCTAAATGGTAGAGCATAGCTTTCCCAGGCTAAGGTTGAGAGGAATGAGGCAAATCGCTTGCTTACTTGAGTTCTGAAAGTACCGATTTCCTGATCTCGGAAAAGTACCAGATCTACTTTCTATTTGTCTGAAATCGTCCCGATATCAAAGCTTTCTCGAAATGAATGAAGATAAGATTAAGTAAGGGCGCTATGTTCAGATTCTGAACCAAAGCACTAGTTGAGGTCTGAAAGCCTTATGAGGAGAAGGTAAGATAAGGGGAAGAAGCGGGGTAGAGGAATTGGTCAACTCATCAGGCTCATGACCTGAAGATTGCAGGTTCGAATCCTGTCCCCGCCTAATCATCTGAGGCAGACTACGGCCTCGAGATTCCGTGGGTAAGTAACCCAGTGCCTTTTTCAGGAAAAAAAATGAAATACGAACAACCGCGTAGGTCGTCACAAGTAAAGTAGTAAAAAAAAAGAAAGCCATGCCTATCACAGGCCTTCTAGTTCCAGTGCTCACTTTGATCTCGGCCCATTCTTTATTTAGAATGATAGGAATGCCGAATTCTATTCATCTCATTTGTGCCTTTTTCCTCCTGTGTTGTGTAAACGTCCATTTCCCTAAAATGTGTAACTCTCCAGTAGTATATATGATTCGTATTTGTTTGGCATCCCTCTTTTGCTATAGTCTTCGTGTCTATCTATATTCTAGTATTGGTTTTGTATTTTCAGATCTTGTAACGGTCGTTATCGGGGCTTCTTCGGTTTCTGGTTCGGGTGGGAAAATTTTTCCCCATTCCAGCCCAGCTACCTCCTCGTCGGAAGATTCATTCGGAATCCAGGTCCTGTCGGAGCCTTGGCCCGTTATTCACAATGAGACCCTTGAATCCTCCATGAGGAATAGAATTAGGGTACTTGAAAATACGGATTGCATTTTTCTCCTTGATAAGGAGAAGGGGGAATATTGGGCAGAAGTCAAAAGAAACCTCGACTCTTGTCCTTCTCAACAAGAATATAACCGAGTAATAGAGTTTGAGAGTCGCGATCTCCAAATCAGAGAACTACGACATAAAATAAATGTTTATCAATCTTTCAACAGCTACTGCGAGATAATCCAACCTTGGCGGATAGGGCCATTTACAATCCGCAATCAGCTTTTGTTGATTTGTTAGACGACAACCGAACGGAAATTGATGAACAAGTCGGAAGTCCCTTAGAGAGAGACCGCCGCGAGCCGCAAAACCAAGTTGATTGATTTGGCGCTCGGGTGTTGGTTGTTCGGTTTATTTTATTTTAACTTTGCTTCAGCATGCGTTAACAGCTGCTTGGGGTACGATGACAAAGAGAAGTTCGGCTTGGCTTTCCAGGCTTAAAGAGCCTTGTTACTATGTACTACCTTCTCGCTTCTCCTTCACTTTAAAGCCTCTATCTTTCAGCACTATGAACTCTAAGTCACGGTACGGGCCCTTTATATATAACTTGTACGAGAAGTAGGGTAGGTGTAGTACGTACGCATATATATACTTGTACTTGAAGCACGGTAGGTGTAGTACGTACGCATGGAGTTCTCGCATGGACTGACGCCTAGGAGTGAGAGGGTTGTGCTAAATGAAGAGCTCTATTCCGGTCCATAAAGTGAGGAATCAGGTAGCACGACTTAAGGGTCGATCTTAATAAAGAAAGGAGAGAACATACCTATTGAAGGAAAAAGAGAGGATAACGCATCGACGAAATAACCCAAAAGGTGCGGGTCTCACTATTGACCGCGGCATTGTTCCTCCTGATGACAAAACTCTGATTCATTCAGTCGTAATGCTTAAATGCCTTCTGTTCAGAAGAAGGGGAGAAGATTCTCAACCCATATGAGACAGGGTAGCCGCCTAGATTGTTACTGCTGCTGAGCCTGCTAAGCTAAGCCACATGCAGACTTCGAGTACCTTCATGTAGAACAAAAAAGATACCAATCAGACCACACCAAGTGCTCTTGAGAATAGGCTTACTTCGAAATAGGAGCTTGAATGAACGCCAGGGAATTCCCTTTTGGAATGTTTTTTTCTTATATAGTGTAGGTAAGAGTTAAAGATGCTTGTACTCCTCCCCTTACTCTAACGTTCTTAGGCGGGGGCAGGATTCACCAGCACGAGTAGCAAGATAAGTATAAGTCATCGTAGTGTAAGGTCCAGATTAAGCGATTTAGCCTGCTGAAGATGCTCCAGTTCTGTTGACTCAGATGCTCGGGATGAAGATTATGAGCCTGATGAGCGTGATCGATAGCCCGATGCTCGTGGTAGAGATGAAGAGCTACCTCTTCTATTGGTTCAGTAGTTGATTCATTAGTCGAATCCGTTTTTGATTATGCAATAGATTAAGAGAAAAAGTGCACCCTGCATCAATAGCAAATCCAGTAGCATAGGCAGTTGATCCATCCATTGAAAAAAATCCTACGTAATGCCGATGCATGAACCCCTCTCGGCCCCCAAAGGTCCGAAATCACCGTACGCACTCCTCCATATCCCACTCTGGAGGTAGGGCACGAGAATCTTCTATTTTTTCTTGAGTGGAAGTAGGAATGGAGTGGCTCATGCCAGACCGGAGAAATCCTACTTATCGGCTAGCTCAATCGCAAATCGGGCATCCCCATGATAGATTTAGCCAGCTTCTTAGCTCAGCCTCATGCAGACCTTCGGGACTCGCCATTCTCACTTCTATTTTTATGAATTCTAGATATAGGATTCCATTTCGTCTCCACAAGTTAGCCTGTCTGCCTGCAAGGCCCAATCGAAGCTGATTGTCCCCGTGGCGGATAGCGCCCCTTCACTCACTTGTGGTTTCGCTACTCTCCTAAACGGGAAAAAGCAAGGGCTTACCTTAGAAGCTCTTTTTAAGTTTCCTTTTCACTAAAAAGAAAGGGCCTTCTAGCGATAGAGACTAACAAGGGAACTTACCAATACTAAAGGCGGATCGATCAGGCTGAAGTGTAGCATCTCAAGCTTATCTTTCTTTTGCACCCGCCTACCCTGTACTGCCGAACGTTTGCTACAGTTAGATTATTATAATATATATAAACCGATTCGATTCAAGTGATTGAAACACAGGACCCTTTTCCACAGTTACAGGACCGTTGCGACAGTTGTTGATACCGAAAAAGTTTCCCTCAGACATCTCGACCGGGAAGTAGCATATCTTTCAAGAAAAAAATTCGGAAAAAACCAACCCTAAAAGCTATCTTGAATAAAAGAAGGGAACCTTATTCGTGGACAGATGAGCGTTTGCGACCGTTTACAAGAGTTAATACCGAAACAGACAATTCCAGATGCCCTCAGACAGATACCACTAAACAAGTAAAGGACAACGGACAGTATTCGTGGATATAGCGGGAAGACCTACTATCATTCAAGGAAGCGGACCGTTGACGACAGCGGGATGGACAGATGCTACTCAAAAAGCCGATTATCGCATGTTTTTAGAGGCCGTACTTGACCCATCCGACCCCTGTAGTCGCGATTTCGCAAATAAAATAGACCTTTCCGGACCTTTTCCTCATGGAACGATAAGACCGATGCCACTATCGCCTCTTGGCTTTGCTTTAATAGAAAATATTCGACTGGCTGGAAGGAACGTTATACGACTTTTTGACTTTGCAAGAGTAGTTTCATCGGTGGAAGGGAGGGAGAAGGTTGTTCGACTGAAGCCCGACCTCTATGATCTGAAATGAGTGCGGAAATGTCCCTTTAAGAAAAGGATCTTTACAGAAAAAGAGCTCAGAGGTTTAGTCAGCTATTGTCCGTCCTATTTTCTTTTTTCTTCTCGATGAGAGGCTTCCCCAACAGCACTGGTTTGTCAACCTCCATGGTCTTTCCCAATCCAATCTTTTTCTATTACTGACACCTGGAGCCAGCAACAATTGCTAAAGCAACTCCCGAACCTAATTCCTAAGGTCACATACCTGTCGCATAAAAGAAAATGCATATATAGTTGGAATCTCCAATAGGGCAGGCATTAATATGAAAAGGTTTACTTTCCAGCTGGGACATCATCCACAGCTAGATCTTATAAAGAAATTGCCCATCATTTGCACATCGATACGTGCCTGCTACGCTTCCCCCTTGTCGGACTAGGAGCTCTACTAGGCTTGACCGTGGGAAATTGCTTTAGTAGATCGAAAGGGCAAAGAGAGCCACCCGGTCATCATGGATAAAACTACCACTCTTTCAATTGGCGTCTAACCATCTTCTTCTCACTAGGGCCGGGGTTGGTCTTTCTAATCAATCAGAAAATTCACCGGTGGATTGATTGATCTAAACCAAAGACTTGATTATAGGAGAAAGGCGTTCTCATACCCTGATACCCCTTTGTGGAAACCTAGAACAGAAGAAAGTCTCTTTAGGATTAGGATGGCTCTGTCCTAGCTAGACCGAGTCACAACTACTTATTATATTCTAGAAGACTCGGGCACACTTCCCTATACTTCTCCTAAGTGACATCAAAATCCTCTTTCAGCCGATTCGAAAGCAGCAATAGATGAGATTTGGAATCAGACAGAGGGTTCACGCCTCACCCTTCAAAGGGGGGACTGGGGAGTTAAGACTTCCTTGCTCTTAGGCCCCTTTAAGGCTTAGGGAAGGGGCCAATAAGATCAGGAAGAAGGAGATTGGATCCCTCCCCTTCCATATGGTTGTTAGCTCTTCTGTGTCGTGTCAAGCCAGTTCATGAATGAATGGCAATCATGAGTGTAAATCGGCTTGTTAGGGTCCGGTCGTGGCCAAGCCTCGAATCGAATCCTGGATCAACGCCCTTTTTCGCTTAACCCATTCGTTCAGAGTCGACAACTGCAGATAGGCCTCTCCCCAATGCAAGGCAAGGTGAGTTTGTCGGGCATGACGTGCTTGTGCCTATCCCTTTTCAGAAATAATAGATTGCGATTGCAGCTAATCCAGTTGATCCTGTATAGGCGGAGGTGAGGACGGGGGGCGAAGCAAATTGAAGTTTATCCTAAACTAAAGAAGTCCAAGTTTTCGTTTTTTCCGGGTATGAGGCAAAGCCAGAAGTGGTTTATCCAGGCTGGTTGAACCCCCGAAAGAAGCACCAATAGCATAAATAGCTATCATGGTTGGAGCGGAGCATAGATAGCAAAGGTATGGGTAGAGGTCAAATGCACACATCTACCAGGTAGGTGGTGAAAAGAATTCCATACCCGCCTAAAATAACTTAAGCCTAAAACGAAGTAAGAGGCCGGGTCAACAATCTAATAGGTTGCGTTCCCCCCATTCGAGAAGAGGAATCCTAGCTAGCTACTGGATGGAGGGCGGAGTAGAAAAGTCATTGCACAGGGGTAGCATCAAGAGAAGAGCGACTTCCACTTCATAGTTGCTTTCTCCAACTGAGAGGTAGACTGCTTAGTTGGGGCGGGAACTCATACTGCAATAAGAGGGTCTGCTAGACGAAAGATTAGCCTCGGACCCTATTCGCTCACATGCATGGATGAGAAGAAAGAGGATCTCGGGAGGGTCAAACTTTGGACCTCGGAAAGGGCCTCTGAAAGTGGGTATAGTCCCTCTTAGGAAAGGACATCGTGTGGTACTCTTTCATTGGCTAATGTGAATAGTAGGGGCTAAAGGCGAGTGAAGTGAGATCCGAGCTAGGTTAACTTCTTCTCTTATGAAATGGATAGTTAGAGGCGTGATCTATTCTATAAACAGATATCGGAACAGAGATTGAAAGCAGGAACCAGAGATCAAACTCCATAGTGTGAAATCCCGTGATTTGAGCCTATCAGTATGGGATATCATAGGCTTCCCTTGGTTCGCTCGGTGTAGGTATCACCTTGATGCGCGTAGCTATTGCCTTGATCCTTTGGTCTGCTCGGGTCATTCCATTGATACGCTCATCGGGCTCGTCGTTAGGGCTGACAAGGAGAGGAATCATTCCCATCGAATCTCTTCTCCCAGATCTTCTTTGTAGTCCAACTTGGTATATGTAAGAATTCATGCTCAGTTGGGGGAATAGTGTGACTTGGCTGCTTTCTTCGAAAATTTTATTATTCTTTTTTTCCTCTGTTTTGTAAGTGAACGAAAGGCTAACATAAGCTAGAGTTGAACGATCTACTTTTCTATCTTGATGGCTGCGAAAGCCTTAATTCAATTAAAATGTTATATGGTTTCAGCTGATTACGAGCACAGCAGGGTAGTAATGCATAAAGGAAGGAATCGAGCGAATGTAAGTGCTTCGCTTGTTACGTTACAGCCAGTAAAGAAGAAAGCACAACTTCATGGGAAGTTGCCAAAGGGCAGTCCGACGTCTCCTTAAGGTAAGGCAGTTCACTCGTAAGGCCCCAAGGTAGGCTCGGTTCCGGTAGAGCCTGGAGCGACCTGAAGATGGGGCTCACCCTTCCCAAGGAAGGCACTGTGGGAATTTGGAGCGAATCGAGCTTGGTTTGGTCGCCCTAAGCCTAAGCCCCTTCCTGCTAGTAAAGAATTCATTCTTCGAGTTTGAGTTTTGGTTGTTTACCAACAAATTATGCATGGGACTCTTAAGAGAAGACTTTCTATAGTGATTTACAACCACCCTCACTGCACACTTTAAATATCTGTTGCCATCAAAGACAGTTCCATTCGATCTTAGCGGTTCGTTGGCCTCTCTCCGTCTCAGTTGGTCAGTGACTCTGTCGTTCTTTCCCTTTGCTTTGAAGTAGGCTCTGATTCAGTAGACCGGAAAGCACCGGACCTTAGCTTACTTCTTAATACTTTTATTCGACTTCCAGCAGCAAGAGACAAAGGAAGTAAGATGGGGGCGATTGGCCTTTACGCTTTGGATTGGAAGGAAAGAGCAAAGGGAGATCGGCCTTTACGTACGATGCCGAAGATAAGACTTAAAGAAGGAGCTTACCACCGTCCTTGCCTGCCTCACCTGTGCTTATTCCGCGGTTGCTTTAACCTTCTTGAAAGGGCTATTGACAGCAAGAAAGGGAGGTAACAGATCAACGGCTAGAACGACCAGCTAGAACGAAAGCGCATATAGGAAACGAAACTAAGACCTATGGTGCCATATAAGATAAGCATTTCCAGATCGGGTCAAGATTTCGAGCTTAGAATTGAGTGAGGTTTAACTGATTTAAGGGGTTCCTCCATAATAGCTATAATTAAGTAAGTGGAATTTCACTACGAAACTTAGCAATAAGTCCATCCGATAGTGGGTGGTTTGGAGATCAAAAAGTTAAGTTTTTATGGGCGGAGGTATAGCTAAAAAGTATAAGGCTTTCGCTGTGACTAAGGATAGACAGGACTCTCGGTTCGTCTGAGCCTGAGTCGAAGACTTCGGATCCTGCATCTGCTTCAGTTAATTAGGTTAAAATGTGCCTTAAATGGTGTTTTGATCCTAATCCTAGCTAGTCATCATCCAAAGTTGAGGCATTCAACAACTTTCTGAGACACCATTCTTCCCATAGCCCTAAAGGATTAGGCCAGCCTCAACGTTTCTACAAGCTCAGTTTCTACCCAACTTTTTCCGAGAGAACCGACTACGGGGGGTGTGCTGATAAACTCAAACTCGTCTCCGGTTGCTGCTGATGTGGAGAAATTGGTACCAGCCTACTCGTGATGTTCCTTGCCTGGTTCGCTATAGGAAGTGCTTTCAGCAAAGGGGGAGGGAGGGTTAGGACATCAAATTCTAGTCTTCAAAAAACTAGAAGAGGTTCAATTCCTCTTTGATGTGGTTAAGGCAAAAGACAGATATAGATATCAGAGAATAAATTTTAAGGTAAGACTGGTTTTTTCTTAGGTCATCGGGTAAAGTTTAATAGTTCCAAGCTAAACGTACTAAATCAATTAGCTTAAAACTATTTATTGGAAAATTCAATAAATTTCTTTGAAATATTTCCTATTGTTGTAACAAGGCCAGGAATTCTTCATAGAGTTGGTGTGCTTTTTATTTCAGGAGAAGTGGGTATGTCTTATGAGGGTCGCTCTAGTAGAAGTCCCACCCGGGTGAGGGAAATCCGAAAAGACAATGGCCGATTCAGGTTAACATTAACAAAGGGTCGATGTGAATTGAGCTTGAACGAAGTGAAAGGTACGTAGTCGCGTCGAACGAAGTGAAAGGAATTCGTAAGCCCGCAGCGACCGAAGCAGTATAGGCCTCCTATCCTGCTGTAAGGAAAGGCCCGCTATCCAATTCCATCAATGACTGCCGTCTTGTACTGATGTTTTTTAGTAGGTTAGTGATGGGTTTTTTCTAAATGCTTACGAGACAGAGAGGAGATACGCTAGTGAGATGCGCAGGTGTATGAGCTCTGAGATGTGTAGGTAGAAAGAGAAGAAGCCGTTCCAACTGGTCCTATAATCCTCCTTCCTAGGGTAGTAGTCAATCCGATGTAGCTAATCCGACCGGCATTAGTAGACGAGTACAAATGAATAGATTTGCCCTATGCTACTGACTATATGTAAGCAGACAGGAAAAAGATATGGATTCGTACGACTACCTCTATTGACGGCCTGGAGAAGCCTCTTAGAACTAACAAACAATCATCTCGACCACTCTTCCTAGGCTTCTACTTTCGCTCTTTTAGATCGTGTAATGCAATCTCAGATCTTCACTTCCTTTGCCTCAAGATCGGATGTGGCTTTCTGGGTCTCCCCTGACCCACACTAGGGCCTTGACTTCGGTTCCAGTTCCAGAGATGGGTTCTGTGGCGAACTCGAGTTGAAGAAGTCAAGCTTTTAGCTTGAAACAAGAATGGATAGAGTTGACTCAAAAGAAAGCGTGGAGCGAGGCCTTTCTAAGGTGGGACGGTTAGCTTTCAACTCAATTCTGTTGCAGCGGCATTAGGGCTTGCAGAGAAAATAGAAATATTTTTATCATTCAATATCCCAGAAGGCCTTTGAAGTCAAATTCCCAGTTGTTTTTGCGCTGCGAGACCAATGAGGAATTCTGTAAATGCATGACCCCTCTTTATCACCGCCACCCTTCAATGTTATGGGTTTGCGACAGTAGCACCAATATCCGCTGTTTTCTCAGTTGCTGGCTTGGGATGAAATAAAATATGATTCGTGGACCGATAGCCTCAAGTGCTGATTTCTTCCTTTTGGTATTGAAGCGGCTCATTCTTTCTGGTTCACGACCGATCTAAAAGTGCTTTCCTTCTAGCTTGACTTGTTCCATTAGGTATGTGGCTTTGTTGTAAGCGGACCTACCAATCATCCTCTCCCCCTTTCCCTAAGGGGAAGTGTAGGCATCAGAGAGGCCCCGCCTAGAAATGCAGGGGCTTGCCTTTCTACCTCTCTCCGTATTGCATTCATCCCCATCTTTTGATTCTTTCCATCTTTCCGTTCTCTTGGGCCCCCAAGGAATATTCCATCTTTGGGGAAAAGCACATCAGCCAGCCTTTCAAGCATCCTACTCCTTGTAATCGTATGAGTCCTGGCCTAATCCTTTAGGGCTATCAGTCAAAGTGGGAAAGATTGTTGTCTGAAAAGTACTCCATTACGTATGTATGGTAGTTTTTTCCGTATGCCCGTCTAAGCGAGAGTATGGGTTTCCGGCTAGTCTTGGAAGTCTTGTAATGGATTCTTCTGGTTGGGTTGTAGCGCGGGTTTCCGTTGGGTGAACCCTTATCGATCTTCTTCTTGTTTGGTAAGCGGCTTCTTGCCTGGCACATTAACCTCCTTTAAGTTGATTTGACTACTCTTTGATCTCTTTCCCGCATTCTTTCATTTCTTTCGTATAGGGAGTGGATTAAGTTGACTTTCTTCCCCACTCTATAAGAAAGTTCCTTCAGCGGTCTAAGCTTCTCTGCCCGCTTTGCATTACGTATATCAGTCGATTCGGTAATCATTCCGTTAGCTCTTCATCCCGTAAGGATTCGAAGTAGTGTCTCAGTGTAACCGGCCCCGCCGGGCAGAAATCCTCTAAGAGTCCCGCAGGTAACCCCGTAGGCTAACTTATCCCTCCGCATATTCGTTGAAGCGAGGGCCCGGTCTTTGCCCCTCATCAAGGATTTCTTCCTTTTATCGCTTCCTTGATGAAGCAGCCTTTGCCACATTCCCCTAGTCCGTCTAGCTCTCTCCTCGTGCAAGCCTTCTATTAGCAGTTCAAGCAGTCGAATCGGTAATTGCCTAATCTAATTTGTTTGCTATTCCTTCTTTTCTTCCATGAGGAAGCGGAGAGGTAGCGTGTAGGTTTGACTAATGCAACTAGTCGGCCGAAAGGGAATCAATTCTCGTGTAAGAACCCCTAGTGGCCCGGTTCGTCTGTGTCTTAGTCGTGGAAGGAGCATTGGCTTAGTCTTGAGACTCTTTAACTCCTCAGTCAAATAAGGTGTTTTCGTTCTTCCCTCAGTTGATGTCTTCGAAGTCGTAGATCGAGTGAATGCGGTTGCAGGTCTAGCGCCATCCCCGAAGCCTTTCATTTAGGTTGACTTTGCTTTCTTCTTTGTCTTCCGTCTAGTAGTGGAAGGTGTGTCTGGGAATCAATCCTCGTATAATAGGGAAGCCGGCCTTTCTTCTTTCCTTCAGGTGGTGAAATGCCTTTCATAATTGCTGTAGCAGGAGCGATGTCAAAGTGAATCTTGTGGTGAGGTTCTTTCGGGCACCATTACAGTTGCGTTTTTGTCTGCTGCTAAGGTTCAATGCTTTGGATTCGGTAAGCAATCCGTCTAGTGGTCCATCAGCTTTCCACCTTACATTCGGTCCTACGAGTGATCCATTTCCTTCAGCCGGTCAGTTGTTTCGGAGTAGGGAGGGAAGGAGTGTCGAGTATTCGATTCGTCCCTCAATCGGTCAAGCCAGTTCCTTTCCTTTAGCTACTAGTGAAAATCCCTCAAAGCAATAGACTGATACTGATAAAAGTCATTCATCTGCTGAGCTACCTATTCTAATAGCTACATGAATAAAGTTAGGAAAGCTTTCAAGCAGCGACACCAGATCGGCTATGCGAAATGGTTCCTGCTAACTTGCGAAGATAGTGAGCACTACCTTAGTCGCTTAACGGGGAGCTAACCCTACAAGAGATAGATCTGAAACTAACCATATCCGAAAAGCGGATCCGATCCATGCCAACATAAAGACCATACCTTCCATAAACCTTCATGTGAAAGACGGCAGGTCCAATCTCATCCCATTCCCAAGCGAACAACGCCATTCATCTCTCAAGTTCCCCTACCTGACGAAGGCCCCTATGATAAAGAAATAGAGGCAGCAAACAGGCAAACAGCCTTGTAGGAGTACCAGCTATAGTAGTCAGCCCACTGCACTGGGTCTACCCTTTGCGTTCATCTTGTCAGCCGTTGGTTGCTTTGTTGCTGGCTGGATGGCTTGCTTTCGTGCTTCTGGTTGATTTCCTTTGGGTTTCCGGCGGGAGAAATCCCAGTAAAATGAAAGATATCAGAGAATGGGAGAACTAGACCTACCGGAAGAGGTGTAGCTGCTTTCAGGTTTGTTTAAGACAGTAATCCAAACAAAAACAGCCTTCCCTTGGCTTTGATCCAATTCCGAAGCTCGTTTGCTCACTAGCCGATGTCATTTTAAATTGACTTAGTTAGAAAAGTATGGATATTTTAAGTAGAAAGAAGTTTCTTTACCTTCCCCGGGGGTAGTGGTATATACGATACAGATTTCTTTTAGGAATGATCTATCCCTTTCAAGT
This sequence comes from Arachis stenosperma, assembly GCF_014773155.1. Classification (NCBI taxonomy): domain Eukaryota; kingdom Viridiplantae; phylum Streptophyta; class Magnoliopsida; order Fabales; family Fabaceae; genus Arachis; species Arachis stenosperma. The sequence continues at coordinate 299,353 of NW_026651374.1, forward strand.
GCCTATACCTGAGAGTTCTCTCCATTAGAAGATGCCAGTCTGACTCTGTACTTGGTAACAATCCCTTCTGTGCACACTTCCTTCCGGGTTGGCACAAAAGCAACAGAGATTGAAACGGCTCCTCGAACCAGATTCTATTAGATCTTATCCCGTAATTCGCTAATCTCGATGAAAGAGCAGGTAACTACATAAGGCAGCTTTCCCCGCCATCTTAGTGGTACTAGCTTCTCTACGATTTTTGGGTACTTTACTTACTCGTCTCGTGCACGGAATCAAACAAGAAAGAGGAGGTTGCCTGATGGGACGTCGGCCTTTTTTTTATAAGGACTTTGCGGTTCTATTAAAAAGGAAATTTCCAGGTAAGATGCTGAGGGGTTGAACCCCTCTCTTCTAGTAGCAGCCCTTCCTCCAAGACTTGAATCAGTAAGAGCGGATCTTGTAACTTCTGAATTGCACCTTTCCCAAATGTCTGCAAACTTCTCCTCAAATGGAGGTGTCGAGTAAGGCACTTCTCTCCTGTACTGAATGCTTCCTTATTCACTCTAATCCTACGCCTCCCTCGGTTCACGTCAAAGCCCGGAGAAAGCCCATCGCGGCAGCATAAGACACGACAAAAAAGAAAAAGACTGGAGCAGATTTTCGTTTATTCCATCGAGCTAAAGCAAGAGCGAAAAGCCAGCAGTAAGGTCCGGAGCTGGATCCGAAGCGGCGGGTCACCAAACTACGACGTCAATTACATCGAACCTTTTGAAGCACCAGTAGAGGTAAGTCTTAGGCCTACAATGATCAAGAGGGGTTAGCGTGGGCAACCCTACCTGTCGATGGAAAGAGGAAAGGAGCCGATTAGTAGTACATAAACCTCTTACTCTTCATCCAGATGACAGTAACTCTTAAGGGAGTGTAAAGGGTACAACCAACTGGAAGAGAAAATGAAAGGGAAAAGACCGCTGTAGGACGGAAGCTATACGGCGGAGAAGAATCCACTCCGGGCTTTGACGTGAACCGAGGGAGCGGCTTTTAGTAGAAGAAAAAGACAAGTCGATATCGGCAAAGATAGATAAGGGGATCGGCGCTATGAGATAAAAAGACGGGCGGTATGTCTCCTTCCATTCGATGGTCAACCTATACACGGTCTCAAAATAAGTTAATATATTTATAATATATATATTATAAATAATAGCCTGTGGGTCATTTATCTATCATAAATAGCGTTCGATATCGCCTCTGTGTGATTCATCCTAAGTAGCTAGCTGAATCGGAAACCTCTGCTTACGCGCATGCGTGGTTATGTTCGGCGGCTCGGCAGCCCGCTCCTGGTGGTAGCCACTCTTCTGGGGCCCAAGTTAGTGAAAGGGATGAACCAGGCTACCTGTTTAGCTACTGCGTTCCAGTACTAAGCCGATAGTCGTTATCGATCTACAGGATCGGTAAGCAGCACATGGGATTAGACGTCTACTAGGAAAAGTAGATGCATCCGGAGAGGACGTTACGGGCGGGCACTAGGTGCTGTGTATGGAAAATGCCGCCAGCACAGCTCTCCTTCTAGTTCTAAACCAATAGTGCCATGTTCCGAACGCCGAACGGAAGCAACCCTTTAGAGGAGGAGAGCAAGCCGACGAAGTGCCTATGGTACCAGCTCCATACGTTTGAGGTTCGCTGAATGTGACTGCTTCCGTTGGGGACGTACTGAGATAGAATGAAGAAGACGTTTTACAGTACGTAAACAAGGCAAGGAAAAAGTAAGGAAATGAAGCAAGCGCAGTTTTTCTCCGCTCCAAGAGAATAACCCTCTTGTTCGATAAGTGCACCCGTGTCTAAGTTAAGAAGCCTGCAGGCTTCCTTCCAAGATAGTTCCAGTTTGGATAAAGAATCCAATGTTTTCGGGAACCTCTAGTGTGATCGCAGCTTGCCTGGCAGGTGAAAGAATACCTCTTGCCCTGGATGCTTGGTTTTCCAGGCCGATGCACAATCTTTCTTGAAGCCGTCGCGCGGATCTGATAAGAAGAAGAATTCTGAGGGGCTTTAATGGCTTATTAGATTAGCCGAGAAACTTCTTTTGATGCATTATCTCTAGCAGGCTTGAAGTGAAGAATGAGTACCAAGAATAGGGGTCTTCGGGGCAGCATAGCATGGAGCTTTTTTAGGCTAACCTACACGCCCAAGTAATGAAAGGGCTGCTGGTGCCTCGTTTCCGTGTTCGGGGGTTCCTTGATCTTAAGGTGTCAAGGCCAACTACTGCAGACAGGACTTCGGTAAGGACTGACTGATAAAAGCACACTTAACTGCAGCAGGAAGGACTGAGCGGAAAGGACTACCGCCTCATCCTGTTCCTGATTTGTAAACTCGCATTTATAAGAATCACTTACCTCGGCGAAATCCGCTCTTAACTCAACGCAAGAATAAAGAGATTTCATAACTCCATTCTATCTCTCCCTCGTTACGAACAAAAAAGTGGGCGGGGAAAGAATAATAACTTCTATCTTCGGCCGTGCCATAGGGTTTTATCAAAAGAAAAGTATCCGATCTTCCTTGGCCTTTCACCAGGAGACAGAAGGTATCTCCCTTACTAAAAAAAGACCCTCTCTCCTCGTAGGCATGGAGATTTTTGTCTTCTCGAAAGAGAGTTCAGTCTCACTCTCCAGAACGTGCTAGTTCCACCTGATTTCCGTCCGTACTCTCAAACAAAGAAAAAAAAGGGCAAAAGAGCTCAATTACAGGGATTGAAGCTTTCAACAAATTATCCCGGGACTTAGCACAGTGGAACTTTCTCAATGGATGTGATTAAGTCATCGCTTCGCACCTCTCCTTGTCATTCGATCACACTGCTTTCCTCCACGTATCACTCGACTTTCAGTCAACCATATCTAACTCAGCGGAGCTACCGCATGTAGAAACCTAGCTACAGCTACCAAAGCAGCCGCTAAAGCCCTCTTTACCCGTTGGAATGGAAAGTAAGTAAGAAAATAAGATAAGAATCGTGTGAAATCGCGCTTTTTCATTTAACTAGTTAGTGGTGAAGTTAGAAGAGGATGGGGAAAAGGACTCTTGCTCCTTGTATTAGGCCGCCACGCCCGTATTTAAAGTTAAAGAGCTTCCTTCGGTCGCCTCTAACCTTCGTTCCTTTGATGTCGCTAAAGCCCGAGCTAAGCAAGGTCTTTCCAAGACCGAAGTCTGGAGCCAAAGCGCATCCCGGGGAAGCTTATTTGATACAAACAGTTTAGCCGCCAATAAATGATTGTCGCTATTATTACTCATAATTACTATATAATAAGTAATTTGCTGGCACTTTCATCTAGTTAAGAGAGAGCCTTTTGCCATGCCCGGTTGGGGCGAAGAGTTGGGTTGGTGATCGACTACCTCTCCTTCATATGGAGCCTCTTCTCAAGCAGCCTATACCATGATTAAATGTTTCTTAAACCCCCTATAGGGATGTTGGGGTTTAGCTCTGTTGCTCCTAGAACAGCCTTCAATATGAAATGTTAATTAGCCCGTGGCTACTTCACTCTTCAACTCGGGATGAAATCAGCAACATCAATATCTTAGTCAGTGATAAACTCTAAAAGTCTAAGCAGCCTTAGCTCATCGATTAACTCAAGCATCGGTACGCCCCTTACTCTTACTATAGTCCTGACTTACCCCAGGAGATAACAGAACTCAATAAAGATAACAATTCATCCCCGCTAAGCTTTTCACCTGATCTAAAAGGACAGAAACTACATAAGCAACCACTAAAAGGCTCTATCAGAAGAGAAGCATTAGCAGCAAAAAAAAAGAAAACAGCAATTGCCTCTTCAATCACCCGCATTAGAAGCCTTCGATCGAGTGGACTACCTTACATTAGACGCTTGGCACAGTCAGGACATCGAGTTACGGCTTCCCTCACTAAAGTAAATAGAAAACAGGTTTAGGCTCTATGCCAAGTAGATAATATAAACCCAAGTACTATAATGATATAAAAACTAAAAACTGGCAGAAACCACAGAATTCACCATGTCAATTCATTATCAGCACATTCAATTGACCTGGGCTGGGCATCCTTAGATCCGGTGTACACGCCTGTATTAAATGCTCTTCACGTAGCTGCTTTGCCACATCGCGCACTTAGCCACTCATTACATTAATGACTTCCGACTTAGCTAGCATATAGATTAGCATAGCACATGCTCTTAGAAAAACGGACTAATCGAGTCCGCGTAACGAAAGAAATATCCGCTTTCAATGTTAAGCCTCCCTGTCTGAATGAGCTCACTTCTTTTGACATGAGACAACCCTTCATCCATGTAATAGCTCATGGCTCTTTTCGACTCTTCTTACTTATACCCCGAAGTTATTCTGCGACGATCTAAAGCCCTGGTCATGCTTCTAAGAAGAATGGCTTTTCCTTTTCTGTCTAGCCCCAGCAGTTTACTTTCTTAAGAAAGCCTAGATCGAGTTAAGATCTATTTTCGAATTTCAGGCAAGGTAGTTACATGATTTCTTACATCAATGGCTAGTATGCTTTTGGGGCATTTGCTCTAATCGGAAGCCATTGCTTCTAGTCCTGGGGTTCTAGAGGTTGTCCAGGCATATAATAAAGGCAAATGAGAGGAGACTTGTCTTAATTTCCGAATCTCAAAAAAGTAAGGATAGATACTGACAAACCTTCCTCTAGAGTACAGTATCCGTTTTGATTCCTACATCTCTTTCCTCTGTTATCTGTCATCCATTCTATTGGCCTTGGCTCTTACTTAGAAAGTCTAGAGTCTAAAACCACATTTCTGGCAGCCTATAAGATAAGTCATGGCATAGGCAAATAAAATAGGACCAATCAAGAAAGAAATTCAGTCTATCTGGAGTGGAGGAGTTCCTAAGTTCTATAAGGCGATCGGAATAGCAAGCTAATACAAAGTCAGGATCAATTAACTTACTCCCTTTAGAAAGTGAATTCACTACACTACATCTTTCGATAGCAGGAAACCATAGAAAAAGGGATTCCATGCTCTATTTATGTTGCCTTTCACTATCTTCCTTCCATAGGGAAGCTCTATTAACAGGCTAGGCTTTCCTAAATCGAACTTCAACTCGAGAAAGTAGAAAGATCATCCTAAGAAGGAGTTAGGAAAGCGCGATCCTTATCTTCACCTAGCGGTAACTCTCTACCAAGAACCTCATAACAAAAGGAAATGCAAATCCCTCACTCTGTAAGCTTTTTACGCCTAGCCCCTCCAAGGTCTCACTTTAATGAAAGTGTCCGAAAGACTGTATTGACTTTATTTGAAGTCTACATCATCTCATGTGGAAGGGCTCCGTCTTATAAAATTCCATCATCCCTTGAACTCAGTACTGAGCTTTACATAGATTCATGGATCTCCTATCTATGATAGATGTAAAGCGATAGAAAGCTTTCCCCTCCTTTATTTGAGCTTTCTGCGCTACTTCCTTTCTTTGAGACAGAGCTTCGTTGGCCCGCTCCTACAGCTACAGTGAGCTACTAGATAAAACTTCCAAACCAGATATGAATATTCATCCTACTCAGGTTGATATTAGAACTGAGACTGAAGTTGCTAACAAGCGGGAAATAAGGGAATTCACTACTTAACTGTTCTTCACTCAACGCCTCTTGATTGACTTTAGAACTGAAGGAAGCCGGTAGAAAAGGAAGTGGCAGCAGTGTTTTATAGAACAGCTTTTTTGTCTAGAGATTCATCCCCTAGTCAGTGAGGAAAAGGGTCTATTGGAGAAAGAGAAGTAGGGGAGGAAGAAGGCGTATGCAAAGAGCTTTTTCTCAGCGTTCCCGTTCGGCATTCTTTCAACAAATGAAAGATTGCCCATACCCTATTGGTGGGGAGACTTCTTAGAATGGTCTCTGTACCAAGGGTGGATGAGGCAGTATCTGAAGTACCCGCACTGGTATTGTGCTGTCGCACTTGACCAAGCAGTTAGCTTGGAGGCTTTCATAGACCCTCCAGTTTATTGCCGAACATGGTACACTCCTAAAGTAGACTTGTCTACTTACTTTCTTTTAGGTTTTGTGTCATGTTTCAGGTATATGACTGGGTGGTTGAATTGTCCAGGCTTTACCTTCATCCCTGGCCGAGTCTAGTGAATCTCCTTTGGTTGGGGTTGATCACATCTTAACAGATCATCAGACCCTTATGGAACTAGCTGATGCTTCTGGTTATGCACTGGCTCTGATGCCATCAGCTAAAGGACTTGTTCCGGAGCACCAACCATCCCCACTTCATTGGAACTTACAGGGGTGCTGTGAGTACTGCTTTCTGTGCCGAAATTGTGGAATCTGCTGATGCATACTTGTTCGCCAGACCTATCTTCAATGATTACTGCTCTGTGGGGTATTCACATCTTCTCAAGAAAGACAAAGCGATCATTGTGAAGCCCGAACGAGTTGTGATTGGTAATGGCCCCGCTTTTGGGTGTGTGCTGATGAGGTATTTCCTAGGGGCGCTAGCTAAGCGACTCAAGCATAACGAAACTTCCTTCTTACGAAAACTACCACAGGATATATGTTCCTGAAGGGCCAACCATTGAAGGCTGCACCTAAGGAACCAACCTTTGAGGGTTAATGTTCTGTTTCAACATATACAAAAAATGCTGTCTAGTGAATCCGCTGTAATTGCTGAGACAGGGTATTCATGGTTTAACTGCCAGAAGCTGAAGCTGCCAAAGAGTTGTGGGTATGAGTTCCAAATGCAATATGGATCAATCGGATGGTCTGTTGGTGCAACACTTGGTTATGCACTGGCTTTTCCTGAGAAGCGAGTGATTGCTTGCATAGGCGCTGGAAGTTTCCAGGTGAATGCTCGGGATGTATCCACAATGCTGCGATGTGGACAGAGGAATTGAAAATCCTGATAAACAATGGTGGATACACCATGGAAGTTGAAATCAATCCATGATGGGCCATACAATGTGATCAAGAACTTTAATTACACTGGGTTGGTTGACGCAATCCACAACGGGGAAGGCAAATGCTGGACTGCCAAGGTGTTCTGTGAAGAGGAGCGAAATTGAAGCAATTGAAACTGCAACAGGACCTAAGAAGGACTGCTTATGCTTCATTGAGGTGATAGTTCAATACGAGCAAAGAGTTGCTTGAATGGGGCTAAAGGGTCTCTGCTGCTAATAGCCGTCCTCCCAATCCTCAGTAAACTTGCACCATTTAACCCACAACTTGAAAAGCTTGTAGCTAGGCTAGGGTAATGGTAGTTCTTTTCACCGACGGAACAGGTATAGCTTTGATCGAAGGAGAAGGAAGGGAGCGATGGAATTGAGGAAATTCAGCATCAGGATCGGTTGGATTGATTGGGATACGGGCGAAGCTACCGGGCAAGGAAGCCTTGCTTCAGCTTTCAAGCTTCACCTCCATTCTCACGAGTTGGATCCGAGACCTCTTGCTTGAGGATTAAGCTCACTCCCTTTTATTCTAATCCTGAGGGTTCCTACTCTTCTTAGACAGCTACTTACTTAGGGCTTCTCATTACCTGGGGAGATCTTTCTTTCTATGATAGAGAGAAGAGCGAGGTACTGTGACCTTTTCTTTGCTTTCCTTACAGACAGGGAATACTAATGATATCGCCAGTGTAATAGAATTTTCCCTATCCGTCGACTCACTTGCAACTATATTAAAAACAAAAGCAGTGGCGAAGGGCTTTAGGTCTCGAGCGAAGCGAGAGGAAAGACTTTTAGGGTACCCTACATCCCTCCCCCTTGTTCTCAGTTACTCATCAAATGGTACTCAGTTAAATATAAGGCCCGGTTAGTTGCTAAGGGCTACACCCAGAAGTACGGTGAAGACTATGATGAGACATTCGCACCGGTAGAAAAGATTAATACCTTTCGAATACTGCTCCCCCTAGCTGTGAATTGAAGCTGGCCTCTAATGCAGCCAGATGTTCTGAATGCTTTTCTCAACGGAGACCTGGAGAAGGAAGTGTATATGGATCTGCCACCTGGAGCTGGATATGAATCCATGAGTGGAAATCTAGTTTGTAAGCTGCGAAAGTCATTGTACGGGCTGAAGCAATCTCTACGTGTCTGGTTTGGCAAGCTGACAGCAACAATGAAGCTGTTTGGTTATAAACAATTCCAACGGCGGTGATTGTTCATAAAAAGAAGAAATGAATAAGAATCCACCAAGGGAGAGAGAAAGTTAGTGAGAGAAGCTCTCGAGTGCCTCTGAAACCAACGACCACTCCTATGAAAGAACAGAGTACGGTGAATGAGGAGAATACAAGTGAGAACAGTCAAGAGAAAACTCAGGCAGCAGAACATAAAGCCCTATGAGAAGGGTAAGCCAACGCAAATCTCATATCGTGCTTCACTTCTGGGGCATGAACCAATGGAAGTTGACAAAGACTTCAACTGGTTGGAAGAAGAGAAGGCTATGGCTCCAGTATATACAGAGAAACAAAAGAAAAGAATAGAGAAGCAGCCCAGAATTGATATTCCAGATGAAAGATGGAAGCAAATATGCCTAGGATGCCATTGTCATTAAACCACTAGGTAGACGATTCTATCTTTATGAGCTGAAAGATAGACGATTATGGCTTTGGGGTGCACCAGATTTCGAGCTTATGGATCTTCCTTTAAACTACTATGTTATTATGTTATTAGAACAGAGGAAAAACAACTGCGTCAAAAGATACTTAACGATGGTCCATGGGTTGTTGCTGGGCACTGTATTGCTACTCAGAGATGGAGTCCAAATTGGAATCCCTACAATAACAAGCTCACGAAGATTGCCCTTGGGATTAGAGTACCCATACTTCCAATGCATTGCTACACTACACCACACCGTAGATTTTCTGATGGAAGTGGGTAACTTGATAGGTTTCTGTCTCACTCTTAGTACTCATTCAGTACTTCATATAAGGTTTATTGTTCGGTAACTGTCTTATCTCATTCTGTATCCTTGCTTGTTCACTGCACTCTCCTAAGGGTTTAATTAAGACAGTTTTATCCTTCCGTTCGTGCGCCCTCCCTGTCTGAATGAGCTCACTTCACTCTAAAAAAAAATAAAATGTATAATGTAAGCAGGTCTGCAACTTTCTTTTCTTTTTTGCCGGAAATAGAAATGGGTCGAACCCTCATTGCTGTACCATCTTGTCTAGTGAGAAGCAATTTCGAGCGCCTACATAACCTACCACTCCAACTCAACAAGAAGATAGGTATCAGACCATATGTAGTTCATCCGGACATTTTTACCCAAGTTAATCAAGAAAGAGCGCACCGACTGCCCACCACTGGAACTTGGATTAAGAAGTTCAAGAGGCATCCTCCATTCATATCGATTTATGGAAAACCATATCATTCATCAAGAAAGAAAGATTTTTCCAAGAGGGTCCCCTATGAGATAGGGGTCTTGATTCCCATTAGTCGGGTCCTCACTCCTCCTCTAAAGCCCTGCCCCCTCCCTTAAGGAACCCCCCCAAAAAAATATTCTATTTGAAAGGAAATCTGTGGATGTTGGTGTTATAAAGGCTTCCCAATCCTCTCAGAATTGTAGAAAGATAGGGGATGGGGGTTCCATAGGAAGAAAGTGTGGGAGTAGGCTTTGGTAGGCATCACTAGATGGATAATCAACTAGAAAAGCCGATAGCACAAACTTAACATCAGAATCGATGGGCGTATAATGAAGCGAACGCAACATGTGCGTCGCCTTTACGACAAGGAGATTTTCTAGTGAAATTAGGCGGTCAACTGCTCGTTGGTCTTCCCCGGAAAGACTTCCAACCAGAGGAAAGATTGGTTGATAGGGTTCCTCTGGTGGTTCGAGCGGTTGGTTCAAATCGGGGAGCAAGGGCTCATTCAAGTCTGGCAGCATGGGGGGCCTGGGAGCCCCATTTCCCACTATCTACTAAAAGAGCGATTGAGAATCTCGATAACCTTTCTTATTTTTTGATTCTTCCTTGGCCGTGTGGAACATGGATTAGCATTATGTCATTCCTACAAGTGATCCTCCATCCAGGATTGGAAGAAGAAGCGCCATATGAGGACTTCGAGATCAAATAGAATATGTTTCTTTCCATTCCTCGTGAGCCACTTATTTCTCCGACACAAGAGATATAAGTTATTTTCCTCCTTTTTCCCTTTAAGTCGACGGCGTTACACCATTGGGATACTTCGAATAAACTAGAGTACATATAGGATCCACCGGTGCTAAAACCTTTTCTCAAGATATCTTCCAAACTGTTGGGGTCGTTGCTCCGGATTTTGTTCCCCTGGTTTGAAACCTGTTGGTTCCGTTGTTTTAGAATTATGCTGATCCTAAGTACTCCATCTCTATCATTGCACATGGGAATATAGAAAGTAAAGAGGAAAAGGCAGAACCAGAAGAATTGTGTGAAATAAGTGAATTGATCCAGTTGAGGCATGATTGATTCAGACAAAAGAAATTCCCTCCATACAGACTGAACCAGGTATGGTTAAAAGCAAGCCTGTAGGAGTTGTGAATGAAGAACAAAACGGAGATGTGCTTTGTTGTTGACCAAAGAAAAACATGGGAGTCGAAAGGCGGTCGAGTTAAGTGAAGACTGACTACAATTCAATCACTGCACACTTTCTATATCTCTCTTTCCTCAAAGACAGTTCCATTCGATCTTAGCCAATCTAAGATTACCGACTCTCCGACCCCATTTCGGTGCACTATTGGAGTTTAGGTCTGCCACTTTTTCAATCGAAAATGAAAGCTGTCAAGATCAGAGCGTACTGCTCTATCTATGTAATTTCTTTCAAGAATTGAGTTTGCTCAGATAAATAATATTAGCATAAGGACTACAAAAAGTTTATAACTCTTACATATGAATGTAACAGCTTAGAATAAGCCAAGAGCTGATAGTGATAGGCTTAGAGCTCACTTCACACCAACAGAATTGTCAGCCCCCTCAGCTTGAAAACTCCTATCTACATCAAGATCTGGCCCTGCTCTCTGGTGATGTTCGCCCATTCTGTGGCACCCACACAAAAAGAAAGATAGGCAAATAGCGTACAAAGAGGATCCGCCTCTCTAATTCACTTGGCAAAAGACATCCAATCCCAGGGAACAAGTCAGACTGAGTTCAATTAATCCCGTCCTTCCTTCAGCTTACGGGGATGGAGTTGAAGAAGGAGATGAGCTACCTAGACCTTTGTATGTATGGGTCTCGGCAATTGAAGAGAGAAGATAGGAAAAAGACAAAGCGAAAAAAAAGGCTGCTTAGCCTTCAAGTTAAGGGCGAAGTTCACTCGGAAAGGCTTTTTTTTACAATGAACCAAGCAGATAGAGAGATCTGGCATATAGAACCGGAACAGAGTCACTGCAATAATTCCAGGCTAGGTTGATAGAGAAGCATAGATTGTTCACTATGAACAGCGATATCGCTTGCTATCTTGTCGTTCCTCTAACTGCCTTCTTAAGTGGATTGTGAGAGGTAAGTTTCAATCTGGTGGAAGGAAAGTGAAAAAGAAAAAAGGAAGATAACAAGAATAAGAACAGAGCCGAACATAGGAGCTCTCGTTTAGCAAAAGTTAGATTATGCTTGACTTGTCTTTTACGTCATATGCTTTCCTCTTTTTAGTAAAAAAGGGGTTCCCCTAGGATCATACTATAGGAAACTTTGATCGAAATGTCAGGTCAGTTAGAATTGAATAGTCCACTAGTACCAAACTAAGGTGCAGACAGATAGTAAAATTCCAGTCATGCCAGTAAGGCCAGGAGATTCTTCCGTTAGAAGGGCAGATAAGCCAGTGAAAGTGAATGGCTGTTCAAGAGGCCCCTAATTCAACAAATGTAAGCTTTTTCCCCACTACTCAAGATAAGAAGGCACTTTCCCCTGCTTGGTCTCGACCTCAAAAGAGGGCCGGCGGGAAATTTTCTCACTTCTTGAACTCAGTCTGTTCAGGGATAGAGACCTAACTCTTTGTGAATATGAGATTTCCGCCTAACACTTAATCCTACCATGTAGGCTATACTATAACGTCTATAGCTCTTCAAGCGCTATTCTTACCTAGCTGCCTTTGCCAATGCATTATACTCAATCACAGCGGATCGGGATGGGATTATTAGAATATCAAACTGACTCCTAGCTTTCAATAACCTTTCCTAGGTAAGGTCGTGTAAAGACTAAGAAAGATGAAAGCATCACGGCTTGTAGAATGACTTAGCTCCTCCTTTCATTATTCTTACTCCTTTGCCTAGCTTAGCAGAAGAAGTAGCGGATTAGACTTCCATTGAATCGACGCCTCTAATATACGCAATTTAGACTTGGAAGAAATCAATACGAGATCCAGCGGAGTCGAAAGCTTTCATTTCATATTTCCGCTTTGGCTTCTTCCTATGACTGATTTGCTGCTCCTGAATTTCTAGGGATCAATGCTTTACTTTCTAACTACTGTCTTTCCTACCTTTTAAGTTATGGAATGGAATCACTGGGCAATTGAGATCCGAGCCCTCTAATGGTTTAGGTTCTTGGTTTTTTTTCATTACGCTTTTCCTAAAGATTGGACTTGGTGGAGAGAAACTTATCCGACCTCAACACTTCCCTATGGAGAGTGCGGTGACCGCGGTCTTATCGGTCACAAAGGCTTCAAGAGGTCTTTCTTCTTTATCAGTAGATCCCGTCTAAGTAAATAAAATTAGTAAGCCCTAGTGGACCACCAAGTTTCATCTCTCAAGATTGAATTGAAAGAAGATGCGAATGCCTTTTGACAGCTGCTCAATCAAAGGAATCAACGGGTTGAAGAATGGATTCACCGGCTTTGGATGAGATGAATGTGAGAATCTCCCATATGATGTGAGACGCGAATGCACTAAGACTCCTTACTTCCTTTGAAGAGAAAGCAGGCGAAAGCATAAAAAGCAAGAAAGATGAGTCAAGAGAGGCGGGACTAGTGACATCAGCTTCTGAATAGTCAGACAGAACTGCAACTGCTGGCTTAGCTTTAGTCCTTTTGAGGAGATTCATAAGTATCTTACCAGGGGGGTTCATATACAGGCAGATATAAATAGATATATTAGTTATATTGGGCTTGGCCCTAGAATAAGTAAAGAAAGACTGAAATCCGGACGTCTCAGTCTACAGATCAGTCTTAATCTACAACATCAATTCTGACTGACTTAACTCTCAGATGTGATGAAGGAAGGGAAATGACATACTTCAAATCAGCTACTATAGAGTCCAGGACTCCATTTTCAGGCTTCTCCTGCGAAGTAGTTAATTTGCTTCTTTCTACTGATGCTTTGCCTCTAGCTGATAAAGGATCGGATTACCTTACCATGGAGCGTCATACGTGAATAGCTCAATAGCTAGCTTGACGGCTAAGTCAAACCTCAATATTTCCTCATTCGCCGAAAGCCCTAAGTCCACTCCAATATAGGATGTTTTCAGTCAATCCTTGCACTACTTTCTAAGGCTTTTACGGCTGCAACTTCTGCTACTTCGTCCCTAACTTCCCGGGGAATAGTCAGTGAAGAGGCAGTCAGAGCCAACTGATCAGTTAGCAGATACAGGAAAGGAGAATCTTATCTTCTATTCCTCGGAAGACACGAACACGTTAAGACTTCTTTCTTGACTTTTTTTTTTATCTGCCCTGGGAATGGGAATAGATTACCCGGTAAGGAAGCCTAGATAAGAAGCTGGAATAGAGATCAGAGGCATGACTTGAGACTATCCTTTTTTATCGCCATCTGGAATGATAGTCAGCCCTGCAAGGTCAAGTAGCTTCTTCGATTCTTTCGATTCTACGGCTTATCTTTACTCCACTATAACTTCAACTTAATAATAGACTTTAGTTTAGCTTTCAGCTATCCCTATCTGTTTGTTTTGCTTTCCTTACTCTCTTCCCCCTAGGAATTTACTGAGGAAAGAAAAGGTGCAAACTTCGATCTCATTAGTTTCAAACCTATCCTATAGTTTCTATTTTTGTTCAAGCCCTCCCTGAGGACAGACCAGCTAGCATCCTATATCTAACTATAAGTCCTTAATGCATCTATTAAAAAGGTGGGAAAGAGAGTTGCAAGCCTGGAAAGAAATGCTACTTTATAAAGGATAGCTGAAAGCGAGAAATGGTCTATAATCTGGAGATAGCTCATTCTCTTTAGTTGCAATCCCATCCTTAGAATGAGGTGAGAAGTTCTAAGTTTTCTTTGTTGACATGATATATTGATAGTCTTACTGCCAAAATTGGATTGCTCACTGAACTCCTCAAACATGAAATTAGAGCCATTAATAAAATAAATCGAAGGAGCAGACTTAGAAAGCTGGAGCATGACGAAGTCAGCATCAGGAATGAAGTCTAAGTCATAACCCGAGCAACAAGTAAGATGGATTTAGGAATCCCGTCCTGTGAATGATAAGGTTGAGCATGCTAGCATCCGTTTTCTATTGACTTACGAAAGCATTAATCAGTCAGAAGGAAAAGCAACCTATCTGAAAGCCTATTCTCTCCTTTCCCCCATAAGTCTGACTTTTGCCGTAGCAGATTTTCTTCTACTTTATCCGCTTCTTCACTTCCAAAAGCTAGGGATTCCTTATCTCTTCCTTCCGTGGTAAGATTTTCCAATACCTCTTTAATCTATTACCACGCCCTAATAATCAATTCCGAAAGCCTTATCTTCCACCGTCAGTATTACTGAGGAAATTACGTAGAAAAGAAGAAGCTACTTATGAGGCAAGGCCTGAGGAAGACTAATTGAAATTCCTAATTATGCATAGATTCGTCTTTCTTACTCTTTTCAAGGCCTTACAGCAGCATAGGAAGTTGCAGCCTTAGTAAACTCCTTTAGCAGCTAACATCTCAATAGGCTCGGAGAAAGCGTCCTCTCTTCTCCTCAGGGACTCTCCGGCTCTTGGTAGCTACGTCTTCTGTCCGGCTCTAACTCTATCTTAACGGGCTAAGTTACTTCGGAAGTAGCAATGGGCTCTGAAAGCCTCTTCTTTTCTCAACTCTGTTTGATTTAGAGTTACACGTCAGTCCTGAAGAGTTCATTCTATTTAGTTAGCGGGTAAATCCTAAGGAGAGTCTCGGACTTCCTCCTCTCAGGTATACGGGCTAGCAGGTACAAGCCTGAGTCTTAAGGTAGTATGAGAAGTAGGATTAGAAGTTACAGGGCTTGACCTCAGATAGGTTTGGGTTCCTCTTTGCTAAGGAAGAAAGAGCAAAGAAGTCTAAGTCAGAGCTACCGAAGACTATAGCATTAATCAGTCAGAAGCCAGAAAAATATAAGACTTATAGCTTGAGAAACAAGTTAGTTAGATTTTGTGTTGATACAATCCCGACAGGATGAAATTTCATTTATCACGTTCTTTCAATCCGAAAAGAAAGTAAGAATTGATGTTACAGTTTACGGAGAAAGAGAAGCCATCAAAGGCCTGATAATAGCCGCCTTATTAGTTGCAGATCGCCAATGCTTATAACTTCCTGTTATACTTGCATGTCTCGAGCTTATTTTATAAATCCTGTCAGTCTTAATATTGTCTGACTAGGCCTATAGAAGGGAATCCCCGGGAATAGATGAAATGGGCTTGGGATGTGATTCAATGGGACTAGTCCGATCAGAGGCTGTCATAGCCTCAGTATGTTACCAGGGTTCATCAACGGGATAAGGCACGAACGCTATCAGATGCCAAGCTTTCCTTCTGTGCTGTATGGTACTATCTGTGATGTATGGGCTTTAGCTGCTAGAATAAATGAAGCCTTAGAATGACCTATCGCGCACAACAGCCAAAAAGATAGCAATTGAGCTCTTCTAGTAGATTCACCCGTAAGCCATATTAATATATGAAGTAATGGACTTTTCAGTCTTTCAGTAGAGCCATAAGCTGTATATGGAGTATGGAAGAAGACTCATGTCTTTATTAACTTTAGTCGACCTGTAAGCCTTATATTCTGTCCTTGATGGACTTCCTTACGCGCCTAACTCTAAGTTTGAAAGAAGAAAGCCACTTTTAAGCTTGGCCTTAAGGACGAAGCGAAGTAGCAGCCGTAGAAGATAATCCAATCCTGCAGTAAGTTTGAAGATGCTCGACTGGAAAGAAGAGGAATTTATAACTGACTTGATAGAGTTAGGTTTGAGCTCTACTTCTAGGAGCGGACATCGATCTCAATAGTTGAAAACTGCTTTTTCTGGCATCATATTGCAGATTGGCCTTTTAGAGCCTCTAGCGAACAAGAGAACGAAAGATAGCTATTTCGGATTTCGCTCCTATATTAACCGTTCCTGACGGAGAATCCTCCCTTTCAGAAGTCTTTTTTTGTATTATTACCTTCGGTAGATTGAGCAGCAGGCAAGAATTCTAGCTTCACTCTTACTCTTCTTCATTAGTTAATTTTGGCTTCTCAGCCTATTCCCCTCCGTTTCATCCATTCCAACATCCAGAAAAACTTAACTTGAAATCAATCCAATAAGCCTGGGCGCGGCTTAGGACCTATTCGCCGGAAATCTCCTCCCATGGATTCACTGCCAATCCCCAGATCTACCATATCCTGTATCTTATCTGGCTCTGTAGTAAGTTAGTGAGGAAAGAGTTTCATCTGATCGCTACTGATGAGTAAATGCCGTTGAAGGTAATCCTTTCCTTCTTCTATCTGAGGATATACCATTGAAAAGATAAGATTCTACTTGATCCGTGAACTGACTATTGCTATTGAATCAGCTACGAAGGACGAAATGCCATAGAATCAAATCATCTCCATTGTCCGATAAGATACTATAAAATCTCATCCAACTACCGCCTCCTCACAGGAACAGTAGGGAAGACTGAGGAATTTCTTCTAAGAGAAGATGTTTACGGCTAAGAGATCCAATTGATCTTCCCTAGGCTGATCCATTTCAACACCCAATTGGTAGCAAACAAGAACCGTAACTAAAAAGCTACTCACTCTAAAGGCTTACGCTAAGGCAGGCCTAGTCTTAGAAAGAGTTGCGGATTCCTAAGATTGAGAATCCCGAGGTAACTCATTCTATTGCTACGAAAGCCCGACCTTCTTTTATTTATAGATTGATAAATCCGTTCACACATCAGGATACTTGTAGGAGGTGATTGAGAGGAGAAAGACTTAAGTCATTCTCTTTGGATACAAGCCCGTACTGTGATTGAGTTGAAAGAAAGTAAGAAAGTCTGGAAGTTGAAAGCGATCAGGATGTATAGGGGACTCGTTAGGGAAAGAGCATCTTCGAAGCTGCATCGAATTCCATTATTTATGGATCACCTTCATAAACTGAAAGCTCTCAAGCGAGGGGAAAGAAAGAGATTAGAAAGCCATAAGTCGTGCTAGCAACCGTCCTCAGGTGAATCAATAGGCTTGGCTCCTTTGCTTCGCTTGGAACGCTTGCTTCCTTCTTTCCCGAAGCTGATTAACTAGCCTTCTTCCCTCTCCGTGGGGTATCCTAAGAGAGATCTCTTATATTATATAAGTCATTCCATACCCCCTCGAGTCAGGAGTTGTTGCCCTAATGTAAGTTCCTTCGCTAGCCTAGTGAAGAGTTAGCCTAGAAAGGCTTTGAAAGCAAGTCAAGCATTCCAATCCCAGCGTTTGAGTCAATAGCTATTGAATATAGTTCGTGACTGACCCTGGAAGTCAATTCACTCTCCTCGATAAGACTAATAACCAGACAAAGAATTCGATCTGCTTCTGACCCTGTGATGAATGAAATAGAAATAGAGGAATTCAATCCAATACTGAATAGACTTATTACGGATCTACGCCTTTACCTTGGACTACTTTAGAGCTCCTTTTGTATTGTATGCCGCTTTATCCTGCTCAGTAGAATCCAAATTCTCTTTCCGTTGACTTGAGACTTGACTTTCTCAGTAGCTCCCCTGTAAGTTACAAATCTTACTAGCAGCTGTAAGGTAAGGCCTTTGGAAGCAAGTCCGTTTAACTTGGTTACGTCTAACTAAAACCTCAATCTCACCGGACCATGAACCGAAAAGAAAACTCATCCTCATATGATTGCAAAATATGTCATTGAAATTAGTATTACCAGGACGTTTAAGTCAATTTCGAAGTCTTCATCTCTGCCAGACTGCGGGATTCAACAAAGCTTGCTTGAGATTTGTTGCTTGCCTACCTAATCTGACAAAGCTGGAACAAAACCAGCAACCTTTGACTCGCTTCGAGTCAATCAATTCAAGACTGCTCTGCAACCATACTTTGGCATACGACTTCTGACCAAAACGAATTCCATCCTTAACTACTTCTTTTTCTTTATCCTACATTCTGTTGAACTTCAATCATCAATCTCTTGAATTCTCTCTGTACCGAGGTCTAAGTCAATAGCAAGACCAAGAAAAGAAGATGAGCTTTCTGCTTACTTCTTTCTCTGGTCAGGAAAGTCAGTAACTTAATCACTGGCTTCTCTATCCGAGTATGGCCTCAATCTAAATAGTGAACTCGGGCTCTCACTTTCTGTCCTAAGCGGGATTCAAAACCTTGTGTGAAGGAAAGGCTGTCAAAGTCGTTGACCATTAATCCGGTTGAAGGACAAATGGACAGTAAATCAACAGAATCGAGTTGTTTGCAGGATACGGATTCGGCAGTCGAGACATCTATATCTATTTCATTAAGAAAGAGAGGAAAGGATGCAAGCAAGGAAGCGCTAACCTATACGACTGCTATTCTTATTGATCAATGTGGGCTAAAATAAAGCCAAAAAAGGGAACTAGAACGGGGCGAACAAAGGAAACGAAGCTTTGATGATACGTATCCATACCAAGCCCGGCGCTGCTTATTCACTAGAAAGAATGTGAGTGGGTATGACAGATTTCGTCTATAGGCGTGAAATAGGGTCTTTCACTCCTAGCGGTAGGAAGAGAGTCACTAGACTAGACCAGACACACCTGTCGATAGTGTACCCATCGGACGGCAGCCCTTTCGGTGCACTTATTGGAGTGCTCTTGGGGCCTGCCGCTTTCTCAATAGAAAATGGAAACTGTCAAGATTAGCCTACTGAAAGATTTTTCTTCTTATATATGTCATTTCTTTATTTATTTTCGTTGATCGGTGTGAACCCGAAGTCAATTCATTCTCTTTAGCTGAAGTCAATCTTCATCCTTACAGCTGACCGAGTCGAAACCTACTGCTCAAGTCTGACGAATGCCGTTCATGTTCCTGGTGAAAAAGAAAAGAGTCGCTTTCCTTCCAGGACCGGATAAGGTCAAACTCTGGGCGGGCTGCCAGGTTTCGCCTACGCTACGGTTTCAAATCCCTACCCTACGCCTTACGAGGGCGCCCTAGCCAGATTCACTCCCAAAGGTCCATCAAGCCTTTGAAACTAGTTCAAATAGTCGTGTCGCAGTCAGTCTTAAGGGCCTGCTTTCAACGAGACTCTCTTAGCTGCATCAGCTTGTAAAACTCTCTCTCCTTCACCAGGAAAGGGAGAGCGGACAAAGTACCAGACGATTTGGGTTGGGTAGAGCGTACGATAAGAGTAAGCAGACGATGTCGATAGAAGACGATTCGTGGGATCTTCCTCAAAGTCAAAGAAAGATAAAAATGAGCTAAAGAGGTTATGCCCAGCCCATGGAATTAGATGTCGAATGAGTACGATTTCGAGCATAAAGAGAGAAGAAAAAGGAACTTTTTAGCAAGATAGCTGCCAGAAAGACTGAGCTTAGGTGCATAGCGCTAAAATAAGTGGTTGAAGAGTAGCTTTCCATCCCGACAATGACTCTTTCCATTTTTGGGATTTCACTTAAAAAAAAGACTGGACTTCAAGCAGCAATGAGAGCAAAGGCAAGGAATTGATGCGCCCCTCCAACAAGAAAAGGGAATGGGGCAAGGCAAATTTCCAGACAATGGCAAGTGCTTGAGAAGGAGCTGTGAAAGAAGGGGCTGCTAGAGAATAGGGAGCTCTTGAAGAAGAAGGGATTTCGGGGTGAACGGCATTCTACACTAGCTGTACTTTAGTAGTTTAGTAGCGCCTTTTGAATCAAATAGGCGAACCCTTTCCGAAAGGCGAACAGCCCGCATTGCAAGCAAATAGATAGCCCCCGCCCGTTTGAGTCGTTGCGAGCCGGAAAGCGTACCGGCGGGTCACGAAAGGGCCGCTTGCTTAATCTTTATTTTATTATATATAAATACAAACAAAGAAGAAAATCATTTTTTTATCCAATTGTTCATTCCTGGGAAGAGGAAGAAGCAGATAGAGCAAAGGCCTCCTCCCTCCCTCTTCCCGAAGTGAGCGAATTGCATGTAGAGATCCGTAGGGGCTTATAGTTTAATTGGTTGAAACGTACCGCTCATAACGGTGATATTGTAGGTTCGAGCCCTACTAAGCCTACCACCCCCTTCTCTTCACCCGATACAAGAAGCTTGACCCCATCGAAAAGGGCAAAGTCCCCTCCACTCTTCATTTTATGGGAAGACATCGCGTTCCTAGTCGATTTCCCTCATTGCACTGTCCCCTTAATGCTACGAAGTGAAGCAGGCATAGAGACCAACCGTAGGGTCTCTATCCTGTGATCTTTCATCAACCCCGGCTCGGTATCGGTAGTCTCAGTCTTTCCCTGCCTGCCCTGGTATGAGTTGAGAGTCTCTGAGGGAGTCTTATTCTACTCTAGGCTCACTCCACCCCCTGTGTTGTCTTATTTCAGGAGGGACTAGATTGTTAAGAAATCCCTGACTCTGTCTTTGGGCTAAAGCCTATAGTTCTCTCCTCACTAAAGGAAGTCTCTTAGTAAGTAGCATCAGCTCTTCCGGGGGGAAAGCCTAAGTAAGGAGTATTCGCGGGCTATCCACAAGCATTCTCCCCCTGACCCGCCTCCCAACCTCAAGATCATCAGCGGACGACGCCTTCTTCCGAAAGCCCATTTGTCTAAGGGCCTCCCTCTTTGCTTTGCCCCAGCGAAAGAGACTGAAAAAGATCCGTATCCGATTCCTCGGGTCTTGCTGCGTCAGCTACCGTAGATAGGAGGCTTTAGCCTATAAAGCAGCTTAGTAGTAGGAAGGAAGCAAAGAAGAGTATGCCCTACATGTCAACAGGGCTTAATAATAAAGGAGGAATAGGAAGAGAAAGAGCATGCATGTGTGCTAAGGCACAAGGTCCCGTATTGGCACTTTCAGGTGGGCTAAAAAAGAGCCCCAAAGGAAGCCAGTAAGCGAAATCGGAATAAAGGTTAAGTGAAACTTAAGACTTTTGAGGGAGCCTAAGGTGGTTTACTTGCTTACTTGTTAGAGTCAGGCTAATAAAATTCTTGTTTCAAAGCACTTACTTACCAAGGACCTTAATCTAGATTCAAAACCACATGAGATAGGCACATAAATCTCTCTTTCTTTTGCCATCAGTTATAATATAAACGATGGAGCGGGAATATGACTGAAAGATGGTATAGGTAATGGAAAGACTAAATCCAAGCAAGCTTTGTTAGGGGAACTCCCCTTATAGCCTTTCCCCGTGGAAGTACGATTTTCTTTGGTGAAAGGATAGCAGTCAAGCCACAAGAGAAGAGATCATTAACATCGACGCTTCCAAGATCCAACCTAAGAGAGTAGGGAGTTCGGTCAGAGACTAGAAAAGTACGAAATCCTCCTTAGCACAAGCACTAAGTAAGCTCCCAACCTCTCCCTGTAGGTCGAGCACTTCGTTCCTTACTTTCCAGTCTTTTTCTGAAGTTCCAGATAGATTACTGTAAAATAGGTTCTTCTGCCGCTTCATTGTAAGATCGGCATACGAGCACTAAGAAAGCAAATCGGACAATAAGGATCAGTACTAAGTTAGAAGGAAACTAAGCATCCGGCCCTAAGCAAAAAAAAAGGATAGTACCGTCAGTGTCATCACTTAATCGGGTACATCTGGGTTGGTGGAAACTAGGTCCGCGTGTAAAAGAAGATCTCCGTTATGGAGTCCCGGCCGAAGCAGGCTCAGGATATGGGCAGCGCATATGACATGACAGACGGTCAGGGAATTCTTTTCTTAATAGAGTACCAGACTTCTCGGCTATATGACCAAAGATCAGGTCTCCGACCAAACTTCCCTTAGCTACTTTGAAACTACACATTTCACACTAAATTCAAAGGGCTTAACGATGCCATAGTCTGTACACGCCTGACTTATCCCTTATTCAGGATTGGTTATTTTCTCATACCGAAACGAACTTAGTTTCTCTAATTCCAACCGGAGCGATGTGGGGAACTTGCACTCCTGATAACAAATAAAAGCTGGATTCTATCTCTTCCTTCTGTGAAGCGTATGATCCTTCGGCACCTCTGGAGGTTTCCAAACCAAAGTAGCGGACTTAGCAGTCCCTACCCGAGTCAAGCCTCATCCTTGGAAGAAGACCTTCCAACACGATGACCTCAGCTTCATGGTTGTAGCTGGTAGACCCCCCTTCTCACTTAAAGGGCGAAGTTCTAAATCTTCCCGGAAGGGATAAGGCATAGCAAGCATGCTAAGAGCGAATCCCTCAGCTTGAAAGCGAGTTTCAGTGATCTGAGGGTGAATAGATAGAATACCGGAATCGGAATTCCACTAGTGAGGTAAGCCCGGTCAGGGCTAATTCGAAGATCTTAGTGAATAGGGCAACTGTGGAAACTGACTTTAACATTTCGGCAGGAATTTCCATTTATTAAAACACTGGAAAAGGAAACGGAAGCTAAAAAAGAGGATTGTCCCGTGACCAATTGCACCTTTAATGAAATCAAGGAATATGAGAGCAGATGGACGAGGCAGAAGTGAATAATGTAATTCTGTTTCTATCGATTCTTAACCTGTATATTAATGTTTCTTACAAGTCGAATGTTGTTGTATTCAATATGTCCGCCTCGGGATCCCCGGGTGTTTTTCCTTACATAAACCCGTATTACACCAAGAATGAATTGACAAGCGCATGACTTTGTTGATATAGCTTAGATAGGGAAAAGAGACTCTACTGTGAAGGAAAGGAAGACGGAGCCCGCTAAAGCCCAATAGTCCAGGGGCATGAAAGAAAGATGGAAGCTGAAAGAGTGTCTCAAACTTTATTATCGACCAGAATCTCACTTTCTTTGGATCGCAAGTCAGTCTCTTAGAGTCCTTTCCTTAGTAGCAGGATCCTATCCTATCATAGGCGCACTCAGTTGAGTCTACTAGTTCAGGAGTGAAGGAAGGCTCCAAGTAAGTTTATTCAAGCACTGGGAATCTATCGCTTTTGCAGACAAAGAAAGTATTGCGAACAAAGTAAGACAGATGGTCTTTCAAAAGAACATAAAAGCACCACTTTTCCAACCAAGAAAATAAATGCTTTAGAAGCATTCGCTCCTCGGTTCAAGAAAGAAGAAGAAGTCGGATACGAGGTCAAGAGGAGGAGATCGACTGGCTATAATTGGAGTTAGGTTCCGTCTTTGGCGTAGCCTTTCTTCGAACCTGTCTTTTCAGTGGTCAAGGCGGTATGTCGATCATTCTAATGAAAACATCTCCCTGATCCAATTTATGCCCGAGGACAGGGGGGAAGCGCTCTTCTGCTAGCTTCTTACTGCAAGACATAAAGTGAAAGCCCCATCAAGAGCCGTTCAATAGTCCGTATGCTTTCAATCATCAATCGGTACACCACTTAAAAGTCAAAGTTTTTACATCCGATCAAGCAGCTGAAGGAAGCACAGCTTAACAGCCAGCACAAACTTGAATGAAGCCAGTCGGCGTAGCGCCTTATGCCTCTACGGATCTCGATTAGCCTCTTCTATGGAAGAAGGTTTTTCCTTCATTCCCCTTCTCTTCCTTTCCCAGGTTACTGGATTGGAATTTAGAATAGCGGTTCCAGAGGAGCGTAGCCGATTAAGGAAAGCAGTCTACTCATGTAGTTAAGAAGTAACTCTTCAAGCATGGTAAGCAGGCACGTATGGAATGAAGGTAGGTCAATCACTCTTACTTTAACCCCCGTGCCCAGCATTGATCCCGGAGCCGGAAAGAAGGATTGTTTTTCTGTCTAGTTTAGACGGTCTTGTCTATGATGGAGTATAGAAATGTGAGATTTGTTATCTCAAGTTCAGATAGCATCAGTAACCACTTCGCCATTCTCTTAAATAGGGCAGGCTTCTCTGATTGCAACAATCGCTCTATTCCCTTTGCCTATTAGGCGAAAAGAGTAGCTGAAGCTTTAAGAAAGAAAGTGTGCTTACTTCGGGGATGAAGAATCAGTTGAACTCACTCGACTAAGAATCCTAGAAAGTGGTGCCCTTGGTTCAGTCTTTAGAGAAAGTGCTGTTGATTCGGTCCTTTCTTTCAGCAGTTGGCGCGTAATATCCATCCCCATCTGTTATTGTAACTGACTCTCTTCAATAGATGAGCCTTGGTCGTCCTATCCGCAAGAATGGCAAGCGCAGACCGGGAACCTAGGCCAATTGAAAGTCACAGCCGTTTGATAGCCCTTTTCGTAAGATCCCTTATCAATTGTCCTAATAGAGTGATTTACCTGATTAAATGAAGGCGCAGGATTTCCCACCCGTTGTAAAATAAGGGAAGTTTCCGTCCACACCTAGCTAGCATCGAAGAGCATTCATTCCGTATCCTCCATTATCCTACTTTCTTTCCTTTCCGTTTTCGAAACTAAAGAAAGAAGAAAAAAGCTAGCGCTAAGCAAAGGGCGAGGATAAGCGCACAGAGAGAGCTTTCAAGTAAAGATGTCAGATCGAAAGCCTCCGGAATTGGATAAGAGGTGAGGTTCACCTTTCACCCTAGTGGGAAAAGAAGAAGGAGTTTATTCCCTTTGAAGAATAAATGCTTTTAAGCCCCCCTTTGTAAGTGAAGGAAAAAGAGGCTGTCTCAGATCATGGGAGAGTCATCCGTCTAAGGAGAAGAGGCGCCGAGATATTAAACAAAGGTCTTGTCACGAGCTGGGGCAACGCTTTTATCCGCATAGGATCTGGGCTCGAACCAGCGCTTTCCAGATTAAGAATCCGGATTTCCAACCTTTCAATAGTCTTAGTGCGCTTTCGATGTAGAAAATAGCGTATGTAAAGGTAAAGAAAGTAGGTAGTATGTAGGTTTGTATGATATGGGCTTCATTCCTTCAGTTGGAGTTCATGCCTTACCGATGTATATAAAAATTATCGTAGTGTAGTTCTCGTATTATAGTAGTAGGCAACAAAGTAGCTTTAACGTGAACAGCGCTTTGTCCTTTATTTATTTTATTTCTAAAGAGGCGGCAACTGCGCTGAATGATAATAAAGCCAAAAGTCCCATGCATCCTTTCTTTCTTTGGTCAACAACCAAGCACAACTCAATAGAATGAATTCTTCAAGACTCCTACATGACTTTCTGTCTGGAGGGAATCAATTTTTCTCAATCAATCACTACACTATGTTTCCACTCCATTTTCATTACGAAGATGTCTCACGTCAGGATCCGTTGCTCAAACTGAATCACGCCAACGTTATGGAAGTTCCTAGATCGTGTGAAATAAGACTAGTACCAAAGGCACCCTATGATTTCATAATCCAAAATGGAAAATTGGCTATGGAGATTCCGCGCGGTCAGAAATTAATACAGACACACAGGGGTTCGACAGGAAAGTCGTTTCGATCAAATCCATTCTTGGGGTCAAATAAAGACAAAGGATATGTCAGTGACCTAGCACGACAAAGCACTCTCCGAGGGCATGGAATGTCTAATTTTTCGGTAAGAATCTCGACAGTAATGTCTCTGGTGGATTCTCCGGTCGAAAGACGGCTAAACTCAATTCAATTCTCGATGGAAACGGAGTTGTTCGAATTCTCCCCGGAACTGGAAGATCATTTCGAGATCTTCGAACATATTCGAGGGTTCAATGTGACTATTGTAACTTCGGCCAACACACAAGATGAGACTTTACCACCGTGGAGCGGCTTTTTGCAAAAAGATGAGGGAGATTCTGAGTAAGAGATGTTATGGACGAATTGTTTGAAGCGTTTCTTCCCTTTATTGAAAAAGTTGGAGAAGCTGCCGGGCTTAAGGAGGACTCTGATGCCACATCTTCACTTGACTTCAAGCAGGAAGTAGACCAGCCGTCTGAAGCCTTTAAGAATAGAAAGAAGGTTGAGGCTGATTGGACCCTCTTCGTGCCTGACTTCTCTATTGATCTGACCGGCTCGATTGAGACAGAGAGTAAAGGTGCGAATCGGCTAAAAGGCTGAGTCCGAGACTGGGAGAAGAACTTGCAAGAAATGCAGACTTCGCTCCGCACCTTTAGGTAAAGATCCCCAATGTCCAATCTTCCTTTTATGGAGATATTCTTTTATGTAACTTCCGGTAAGAAAGGGGATAGATTATCGAAAAAAAGATGTGCGCACGAGAGGATTCTAACTTTCATACATAGAAGAATGATTGGCAAAGCACTCGAACAAAGCCCTTAGCTTCTAACTTCATTCATTCGAAAGGTCGCTGGAATTTAGTTAGGAGCAAATCCGTCACTGGACGAGGAAGGAAAGGGAAGGAAGATATGTACAAGAGAAAAAGTATATTAGAAAGCGTTAACAAGACTATCAGACCAAGAACAGAACTGCTGGAGGAACAACTACCTAAGGCTGAAAATGACATAGAATAAGTGGAATCTCATGCACACTTTGAGGGAGGTGGTTAACCGGTGCTTAGAGAACTACCTGGGATGCCGATAGACCAAGGGAATGGGTACGTTGGTTACCCTGGGCAGAATAGTGGTACAATACCACTTATCATTCGGCAACCAAACAAAGACCGTTTGAAGTGGTATATAGGCGCCCACCGCCTCTAATTACGTCCTATACTCCTTAGTCCAACAAAGTGCATCAAGTTGATTGCGACTTACGCTAGGGATTGTGTTTTGCAATTTGGAAAGGAGAATTTGCATGGAGCTCACAGGCCCGGGGACCCTCTAAGTATGGGGAGTGCCACTACTGCTTTCATTGTTCTACTATTGAGTTGAGTGCAAGTCTCGCTCATTGAATTGCCGCGGTGGCCTCAAGTGCTGATTTTCATTTCTTCGTTGAACGTTCCGGTTTTGGTAAGCGGTTTGACTGCTTTCCTTGAGAAGGTGGTAGATTGTGGCTAACACTATTCCGAATCGGTGTCCCTGGGGCCCATACAGTACCAGGGGAGCGAGCCTCTTTCCTATCCTGGGAAGTCAGACAGTTAGCTTTCATCAGTCCTCGGGTCACTAAACTTGAGGAAAAAGGCATATAAACTTAGTCTTGCAAGAAAATACTTAGTAGATTGAGAAGCAATAAAGTTAGAAAGAGCTTAGGTGCCTAAGAGGAAATCAGGAAGAAGAAGTTCGAGACTTTCCCCTCTCCTTACTCAGATTGACTTTCTAACCCACCTTGATTCAGGCAAGCAAGTATGACCAGCAAGCAGTCTTTCTTCTTCTTTCTCTTTTGTTGATAGAAGCTTCCCCACCTAAGGAGATTGAGCTGCAAGCTTCCTCTAATACAAGCTCGATCGGATTCGATTTTCTATCTCTTCAAGCCCGGATGTAGAAAGTTAGTCAAGTATGGAATTAGACTTAGCAGTTACAGGGGACTGAAGCCTAAGAGAAGAGGAAGTCAGAGATTGATAGTCTTTTCTCTTAGGGCAAAAGCTCGTACTTGAGAATCAAAGTCAGACTCAGTCTTTGGAATCCCTTAAAGCAAGTCTAAAGGCTTACACACAGCTCTATTATTTGATGAAGTTGCAATTGAGCTTTGCCCGTCTATTCACTGATCAGGGGACTATCAATGAAGATTCTCCTTTAGCACCTAGAGGAAATTCCGTAGGCTAGACTTTCCATTTGTGAGATTGAGTCATGTCAGTATTCAAAGAAGAAGTAGAAAGATGTAGGGGAAAGAATCCATATCTTTATTAACTTCTCTGAATGTAGGGCTTGTAGTTGAGAAAAGTACCTCTAACTATCACTTCAAGCCGTCAACTGTCCAATAAGCGAGTGAGGTGAGCAAAGGAAAGATATGAAACTTCAACAGACTCTTCAACAGCTGCGCAACCTTATCCTCAGTTTGACTTATGGTTTTAAGAGGGGAAATCAGATCGGATTGAATTCATTGAAAGTTGACCCCTAAGCAGTCCCAGAAGTCTCAGTCTAAGTACGTCTTACCAATCCCGACAAGGCTAAGATAGGTGAGAGCCCGAGTTAACTATTTAGATGAAGATACTGATCTAAAGGCTGAGTCAATGCCTTATTATAAGATAATCATCTCCTTTATCCGTGAACTAACTAAAGAATCAGCAGATCCGATAGCAGCTAACATTTCTGTGGGCTCGGGGAATGCCTCTTCACCTTAAGCAGTCCATTAAGTAGCGGACTGAATTGCTATTGTATTTCCCCTGCAAACTCTTTGAAGTTAAGTCAGCTTAGCGCTTGAAGCGAGAGAAGATAGGAGGTCGTCTGCCCATGGTGGCTTAGTGCGTAGTGTTAGCTAACTCGAAAAAGAAAGTAGGTGGGGGCTATAGGCCTATATACCCGGGCTTCTCTTCTTGATCTTCCCCGGATTCAGAAGTAGACTAAGCTAAGCCAGCTAAAGTAGAATCTTCTTTTCTATGTGATTTTAGAATTCCTGGCCGCCTCTACTACCTTATCTGAGGGGAGAAGAGGGTTGATCTTTAAACTTCCTCGCTAGCTTATCAATCAATCGAAGGAGGGGAAAGCGAGTAAGCAAAGGTAAAGGATTTTATTTTCTTATCTTATAAGGATTTCCCCGCGGAAAGACAGGAACGAAGTCTGATTACTAGCTTTCTTTAGTTAGCTTATAGCTCTTATTTATGCCTTGGCTACCATATCGGACAAAGAAGAGGATTCTACGCAACAATAGAAAACGGAAGAACTAGTACTGCCTTTGCGTCAACCTTTTGACTAGCTTGAAGTTAGTCCCTGGCCTACCTGCCAATGGTTGAAACTAGAGAGTAACGGACTTCTTTCCAGCTATCCTAACCTTCTGGCATGCGAATATAGGAAGGATCAAATTGACCTCTGGCAAAGGCCAAAAGCGAAAGAATTTGTGATCCCTAGCTTTCCACTTAAACAAATGAAGTAGATCGGCCAATATCCATTGCAGGAGAAACCTCTTCAACAACAGCAGCCAACAATTGAAAGAAAACATTGACATTCAATTAAGTAGAAGGGGATTTGTCAGTCAGTGATTAGAGTTGTTGGCCTAAGGCGTGAAAGCCCGGAGGAATCTTGTGAATACCTGAAGCCCGAAATGTCAATCGAAATCATCTAGGAATTTTTCTTGGTTTGCTGTCCTCTGCTCTAATAGGCGAAAGCAATCTTCCTTCCCGCGAACTCTATACACAACATGCCATTATTTATAGTTTTCCCAGCCAATAGTTTGAAGTCAGAAAGAGCACTGGATCAAATCTTAGTCGATTCCATCCATTAGATAGACTTCTCTGACTCTATTCCTAGAGCTTTGGATGGACAAGTTGCCAAATGCTTTTAAAAGAGATACCTCAGATGGTGTACCACAAGCAAGAAGTCGGACTCCATTATCACGATAGTAACTTATAAGGGTTCATACTCCTGCCAACGATTGGCCAATGCAACGTATATGACTTTAAGCTCTCACCATCAATCCTGACATAGAATAAAAGTTCAATAATGGAAACTCAAATCATATGAATCAAATTGGGATTCATATCAGGCTCTCAAGCCCACGGGGTCCTTGTACCCCGTTTATGTGACACATGACATGTATAGGCATTCTGAAACCAACCGGTTGAGAGGTCCCTCACTGATGGGACATGGTCCCAAAAAACTAACCGAGGTATCCACCTTCTTAATGAATGTGAGCCATAAAAAGAGAAGCCCTGTGCTTTATTAGGCACAGTGCTAGAAGCAGCG